>NW_023995035.1:0-171345 GCF_015586225.1 Lucilia sericata | reverse complement strand
TATTGTTAAAATTTTCTATTTATAGAGGCTCGAACAAATAATTACTCTCTTCTCTATTCTAATAATTCTGCCAAATAACAAGTAATTTATCCTTATTTCTCATACTCCCAACAACTCAATTAAGTGCCATGTATCATGCACAAATGTCTTAAATTCATTTAATTTGTGCACAGTTGTTGTTATAATAAGCTGAATTCCCATTCTCATACTTAAATGTCATAATTTCTCTCCGAACTCTCATACCAAAGATATACATTTTTAATAATTTTAATGTCCATTTGAAATGTCAGTCAACGCAATAAGAAGAGGCAGCAAGCAACAAAAGCAACATGAAACATAAAAATTCAAATTTACGCATCTTGGTAAAAAAAGTCCGGTTTTAATGAATTTGTTATTAAAGAAGTTTTTTATTTTTCTTTCACACACAAGTTGATACTGATGTAAAAAGAATGTTGTTTGTGGCATTTCTTGTTTCTCGGTTTTCTTCTGCAGGTTTCAGCAACTTGCAGCAACTAAACAGAAGTTTTTTTTTTTGTTTGTTCTCTGGCTGGTTACTTGTATCTAGACCAAGTTAGCAAAAATTAAAAAAGAACAAAAAGAAAGTTTGTCGTTCATTGTTTTTTTTTCGCTGTTTGTTTTATAAATTTTTTTTATATTTTTATAATTTTTGTTGTAGTGCTGGTTAGTTTCTACTACCAGGCTTTCAGAATTCTAAGTTTTATAAAATGTTTGCTTTTTAAATTGCTGCTGCTGCTGCTTTAAATGCTGTTGTTGTCGTTACTAATACTGCTGCTATTTCAGTGAGTTTCATTTTTCGCATTTTTATTTGATTTTTTTCTTTCTTCTGAATATAAAACTTGATAGCAGCAGGAAAAGGTATGTATCGTCAAGTATGTATGTATGTATGTTATAAATGTTGTACACACATATTTATTAATTTATATACATAGATGTGCACAATACTTTGCTACTTATGTTTGTTTGTTTGAAATAGAAAAATGTATAGCATGTTGTTTATAAACATTTAATCAGTGTGAAATTACAGCTCACAATTGTTTAAAAATATTTAATGTATAAGCAACCCTTAAATGATTCCCGGTGAAAGGTGCCAATAAACTTTGTAGGGGAAACATTTTGTGTTTAGGGAGGATTGTATTGATGAAATTACAAAGCATCTTAAGCGAAAAGGGAGTATTTATGTTAAAAGATGAAAGTTAAGGTTTTGTGTAAAAAATACTTTTTGCCTTAAAACTTTAAAAACATTTCATCTCACTACAATTTTCCATAAAAATGTTTAATAAATTTTATAGAAAATTTTTTTCAAAAATTTCTATCTGAAAAAACTTTCAATAAAATTTCTTAAAAAATTTATCGAAAATTAAATTAAAATTTTATTTTCTAAAAATTTTATCAGAAATGTGTTACATTCAAACAGAAAACATTCGATCAGTTTTTTTATTCTAGAAGAAACTTTCCATAAGTTTTCTAATCAACAGAAAATATTCGATAAGTTTTCTATTCTGTAAAAAGCTTTCGATATGCTTTCTATAACATAGAAAACTTTCGCATAGTTTTTTCACTCTAAAAGAAACTTTCCATAAGTTTTCTATTCGACAGAAAACATTCGATAAGTTTTCTATTCTCCAAAAAGCTCATAATAAGCTTTTTATTATATAGAAAACTTTTTAATCAGTTTTTTGTTCTAGAAGAAAACTTTTGATACATTTTCTATTCTGTAAAAAGCTTTTGATAAGCCTTCTATTTCATAGTCAACTTTCGAAGCCATTTTTATTCTACAAAAAACTTTCTTTTAAGCTTTTCTATTCTATATTATGTGCAGAATAAGCATATATTACATAGAAAACTTTTGGACCAGTTTTTTTTATTCTAGATTGAAACAATTCAATAAGCTTTCTATTCTATATAAAACTTTCTATAATTTTATAAATTCTTTAAAAAGCTTTCCATAACTTACAAAAATGTTTGACCAGATTTTTATTCTAGAAGAAACTTTCTGTAAAAAGCTTCCGATAAGCTTTCTGTTACATAAAAAACTTTCGACCAGTTTTTTTTCTTAAAAAAAAACTTTTAAAAAGTTTTGTATTTCTACAGGAAACATTCGAGAAGTTTTCTATTATGTTAAAGCTCTCAGTAAGCTTTCTAGTTTGACTAGTTTTTTATTATAAAAGAAACTTTCAATAAGCTTTTTGTCTACAGAAAACTTTCTATAACTTTTTTATACTTTAAAAAGCTTTCGATAATATACAACATTTTTACAAGATTTTTATTCTGAAATCTAGAATAAACTTTATGTAAAAAGCTTTCTATAAGCTTTCTGTTACATAAAAAACTTTCGACCAGTTTTTTTCATTAGAAGTTTTATGTTCTACAGGAAACATTCGATAAGTTTACTATTCTATATTCGGTTTTATTCTAAAAGAAATTTTCAAAAAGCTTTCTTTTCTCTAGAAAACTTTCTACAAAAGCCAGCTTTCGATAACATACAAAACTTTTGACCAGATTTTATTCTAGAAGAAATTTTCCATAAGTTTTCTATTCGATAAGTTGTCTTACATGTAAAAAGCTTTTGATAAGCTTTGTCAAACAGCTTTGATAAAAAATTCTCGATATAATAAATTCTCTCAAAAAAATTTTTCTTAAAATCTAATATGTTACTAAAAAATTGAAATGATTTTATGTTTAAAATATATCACTTCTTATAGAAAATTTCCCTTCTTCTAAAATTTCTCTCATAACTTTCAAAAAGTTGACATCACTGTTTGCCACACGCTGAGTTTGTGCATTCCATGCTTTATAATTTAAATGCATTAATCTAAATGACAAGATACGACATTAAATAAATGTTATATTTATTAAGTAAATTGCAGTAAATCATATAAAATATATTAAATAAAAATAAATCATATTAAAAACAACATGATAATAACAACTAAAACGTGAGGTCTATAAGAGACAAGAGACCAAAAAGAATTCTAAATAATTTAAACAATAGATAATACTAAAAACAAAACAAAAATGAACAAAAGCCGAAAAAAAACTTAAGACAGCAAAAAAAGATGAGTTTTGAATAGATAGCAATATTAAACAAATCCCCGAAACAAAATTTACTAAATCCCCCTAAAAAAAAAAACAATATAAAATTAATTGTTTTTTTGTTTCCTAACAAAATGACTAAATTAATTGTTTTTCGGTTTCTTTGCATCAGTCTATTTTATTAAATTGGGTCATCTGTAATTTTCAAGATTAACTCCTCCTTTCATTTAAATAGTCTAGAGACAAACTGTCGTCATTTGAGCCTTATATGGTTAAAAAACAATTACCATAACAATTATTATTTAGACAGAGAGGGTATTATTTTTATCATTATTGAATGTTTTTGCTTTTTTGTATTTGTTAGTGATAGGAAACACCCTCGTAGTGTCTACTTACATATGAATATTGGCAATGTATGTCTAGAAATAATAATTTGTGTGCGACTAAAAGTTTTTGTTATTATGAAACTGTTAAGTGGTTTAAATGGATTATAGGCGAATTTCGAATACTCTTCATAGTTAATGAAATAATCTGAAAAAAAAATCCTAAGCGACAATTATCTATGAAACAATTTGAAACTAAATACTGAAATTTGCTATGAGAAGAGAATTTTCTCAAAAATTCCTATAAAAATAAAAATTTCTCGAAAATTTTCTATAAAAAGAAGAATTTTCATGAAAAATTTCTCTACAAGGAGAATTATTTCCAAAATTATCTATAAAAAGAGAATTTTCTTTAAAATAAGAATTTTTTACGAAAATTTTCAATAAAAAGAGAATTTTTTCGAAAATTACCAAAATTGTCTATAAAAAGATTATTTTTCTCTAAAATTTTCTATAAAAAGAGAATTTTGTCGAATATTTTCATTAAAAAATATAATTTTTCACGAAAATTTTCTATAAAAAGAGAATTTTGTAGAAAAATTTGTATAAAAAGAAAATCTTTCACGAAAATTTTCTATAAAAAGAGAATTTTGTCGAAAATTTTCTATAAAAAGAGAATTATTTCGAAAATTATCTATAAATAGAGAAAATTTTCTTTAAAAATAGAATTCTCTCGAAAATTTTCTATAAAAATAGAACTTTTTCGAATATTTTCTATAAAAGAAAATTATTTCGAAAATTATCTATAAAAAGAGGACTTTCTCGAAAATTGTCTATAAAAAGAGGACTTTCTGGAAATTTTCTATAAAAAGAGTTTTTTTACGAAAATTTTTTATAAAACGAAAATTTCGTCGCAAATTTTTCAAAAAAAAAGAGAATTTTTCACGAACATTTTCTATAAAAAAAGAATTTTTATCGAAAATTTTTTATCAAAATAGAATTATTTCGAAAATTTTCTATAAAAAAAGAATTATTTCTAAAATTATCTATAAAATTTCGAAAATTTCTATAAAAAGATAATTTTCTCCAAAATTTTCTATAAAAAGATAATTTTTTCCAAAATTTTCTATAAAAAGAGAATTTTCTCGAAAATTACCAAAATTTTTTATAAAAAGAGAATTTTCTCTCCAAAATTTTCTATAAAAAGAGAATTTTGTCGAATATTTTCATTAAAATTATAGTTTTTCACGAAAAATTTCTATAAAAAGAAAATCTTTCACGAAAATTTTCTATAAAAAGAGAATTTTGTCGAAAATTTCTATAAAAAGAGAATTATTTCGAAAATTATCTATAAAAAGAGAAAATTTTCTTTAAAAATAGAATTTTCTATAAAAATAGAACTTTTTCGAATATTTTCTATAAAAAGAGAATTATTTCGAAAATTATCTATAAAAAGACGACTTTCTCGAAAATTGTCTATAAAAAGAGGACTTTCGAAAATTATCTATAAAAAGAGAACATTCTGGAAAATTTTCTATAAAAAGAGATTTTTTCGAGAAAATTTTCTATTAAAAGAGAATTTTTCACGAAAATTTTCTATAAAAAGAGAATTTTTCACGAAACTTTTCTATAAAAAAAAGAATTTTATTAAAAAAAACAGAATTTTCTCGAAAATTTTCTATAAAAAGATAGTTTTTTGATAATATTCTGTTAAAAAACATGTTACACACAGAAAAAGGATCGATTGGAAATCGACTGCTATGATAAATATTTAGTTATATTAATTAAAATTTTATAGCTGTTATTGAAAGACTGTAAAATTAACTGATTTTCTATATTCAGTACTAAAACAACATAATTATAATCGAATTGTGTTTTTAACAATTTCCAAATCAATAATTTGAACTGAATTGTATCGGTTATTACATTCATTTGTGAATTCAGTAAATGAAACAGACTTTTATTTAGAATTAAAACGTAAGAACATCAGATATTAGTCGCTGCAACCGAAAAATAGTAAAAAGTAAAAAATATTGAGCACTGCAACCAATTATCAATTGACAAAATTATTTAAAATTTAATAACGGTTAAAGGGACCAAATTCGATGTTCACAACCAATAAATTGGTAATAATAGTTGACGTATATAAAAATAAATAAAATACAAAGAATTTATAATTAAAAAAACGAATTACATTTAAAGATTCATTAATGCGGAAAAATCGGACAAAAAAGGTAATGTTTAATATATGTTATGTCTTATAATTTATTTTGTGATATTTTCTTATAAGTTTTAATAATTTTACAGCTGCGGAAAGGCGTGGAAAGGTAATACTTCTTTGGACATGTTAGACAGGCAAAGAAATGATGAAAGCAAAATCCTTGGCACATAAACATAGCGTTTATCATCAAATTATCAAAACTAAAGGGGAAAGCTGTATTTTTATATATATAAATAAGTTTTGTAAGTTTATACAGATTCATATTTTTTGTAAATATTGTAAATAAAATGAAATGTATTTTAAAATACACAAAGTCCACAAATTGGTTTTCAGTAAGAAATTATTCAGTTGCAAATACCAATAATTTCAATCCGTATTTCCGAATAATAAACAAAAATAGTTGTGTACACCATATATACAGTAATAGTAACCGAATTTTTCAATAATTACAATCGAATTTTAGTATAGTTGCTAGAACCTACTGAATTCGATTGGAAACAAGTTCGGTTATCACAACGAATCTGTTTTCTCTGTGTAGTCGTCGTAAAACTGTAGGGCTTTAAAAATTCGTGTATTACTAGAAGTTAATATTGAAGATATAAACATTTTGATTGATTACTTTTTCAATCAAAACAGAAATATTTAATACGAAACACTCCCTTAAAATTTCATACACAAATGAATCCCATACAAAAATCATAATATTTATAAAATCGCATTTTGCTCGAAACCAACAAAAAAAAAACAACAAAAATATTTGAGTTTTTGCAACTGTGATAATTTTGTTTAGATAAGAAACTTGTAAACATTAAATTATATTTTGATCTATTTAAGTAAATCTTTTTTCGTTCTCTTATAAAAATAACACACAAATGGTTAAGTATTCAGAAAAAGGAAAAAAATACAAAAGCCTACAAATATAAATTTAAACAATTGTTTTTTTCTGGTGGCATTAAATGGGATTTGCAAATTATTTACAAAACTTTTATTTTTCGCTATAATCTTTTTGGCAACAACAACAATAAAAAAGAAATTAAATAATATACATATGATTACATCCCACAACGATTTTAATCATTTTTATTTTATGTGTTCTTATAAATTGATGAAAACTGGATTAATTTAGCTTAAATAAAATGTATTTAAGTTTGTTTTTATACAATACTTTTGTTGTGTAGTTTCAACAATAGTTTTACGCAATTGTTAAAATGTTTTTACGAAAAATGTTCCTTTTTATATGGCTTTGCTTTTCATCTATTTTTGGCAACTGTGTCCGTGTGGGTGTTTAAATAAAGAAATGTTTTTATTTTTACTATTCTTGTGTTTATTACACAGTTATTTTGTCGCCAGTAATAATATTAATGAATGACATAATAATACATTATTAAAGGTGAGAGAAAATACTATGTATAGCTTTTCATTACAAAATTGAATAGAGGTCATAATTACGATAAACTGTTCCTACAGACTCAAAATTTTCCTGTTTGTAACAACGATTAGACTAGACTATAGACTAGACTATAGACTAGAGTATAGACTAGACTATAGACTAGAGTATAGACTAGACTATAGACTAGAGTATAGACTAGACTATAGACTAGACTATAGACTAGACTATAGACTAGACTATAGACTAGAGTATAGACTAGACTATAGACTAGACTATAGACTAGAGTATAGACTAGACTATAGACTAGACTATAGACTAGACTATAGACTAGACTATAGACTAGACTAGACTAGACTATAGACTAGACTATAGACTAGACTATAGACTAGACTATAGACTAGAATATAGACTAGACTATAGACTCGACTATAGACTAGACTATAGACTAAACTATAGACTAGACTATGGACTAGACTATAGACTAGACTATAGACTAGACTATAGACTAGACTATAGACTAGACTATAGACTAGACTATAGACTAGACTATAGACTAGACTATAGACTAGGCTATAGACTAGACTATAGACTAGACTATAGACTAGATAGACTAGACTATAGACTAGACTATAGACTAGACTATAGACTAGACTATAGACTAGACTATAGACTAGACTATAGACTAGACTATAGACTAGACTATAGACTAGACTATAGACTAGACTATAGACTAGACTATAGACTAGACTATAGACTAGACTATAGACTAGACTATAGACTAGACTATAGACTAGACTATAGACTAGACTATAGACTAGACTATAGACTAGACTATAGACTAGACTATAGACTAGACTATAGACTAGACTATAGACTAGACTATAGACTAGACTATAGACTAGACTATAGACTAGACTATAGACTAGACTATAGACTAGACTATAGACTAGACTATAGACTAGACTATAGACTAGACTATAGACTAGACTATAGACTAGACTATAGACTAGACTGATAGACTATAGAGACTATAGACTAGACTATAGACTAGACTATAGACTAGACTATAGACTAGACTATAGACTAGACTATAGACTAGACTATAGACTAGACTATAGACTAGACTATAGACTAGACTATAGACTAAACCATATACTAGACTAGACTATAGACTAGACTATAGACCAGACTATAGACTAGACTATAGACTAGACTATAGACCAGACTATAGACCAGACTATAGACTAGACTATGGACTAGACTATAGACTAAACTATAGACTAGACTATAGACTAGACTATAGACTAGACTATAGACTAGACTATAGACTAGACTATAGACTAGACTATAGACTAGACTATAGACTAGACTATAGACTAGACTATAGACTAGACTATAGACTAGACTATAGACTAGACTATGGACTAGACTATAGACTAGACTATAGACTAGACTATAGACTAGACTATAGACTAGACTATAGACTAGACTATAGACTAGACTATAGACTAGACTATAGACTAGACTATAGACTAGACTATAGACTAGACTAGACTATAGACTAGACTATAGACTAGACTATAGACTAGACTATAGACTAGACTATAGACTAGACTATAGACTAGACTATAGACTAGACTATAGACTAGACTATAGACTAGACTATAGACTAGACTATAGACTAGACTATAGACTAGACTATAGACTAGACTATAGACTAGACTATAGACTAGACTATAGACTAGACTATAGACTAGACTATAGACTAGACTATAGACTAGACTATAGACTAGACTATAGACTAGACTATAGACTAGACTATAGACTAGACTATAGACTAGACTAGACTAGACTATAGACTAGACTATAGACTAGACTATAGACTAGACTATAGACTAGACTATAGACTAGACTATAGACTAGGCTATAGACTAGACTATAGACTAGACTATAGACTAGACTATAGACTAGACTATAGACTAGACTATAGACTAGACTATAGACTAGACTATAGACTATACTATAGACTAGACTATAGACTAGACTATAGACTAGACTATAGACTAGACTATAGACTAGACTATAGACTAGACTATAGACTAGACTATAGACTAGACTATAGACTAGATAGACTATAGACTAGACTATAGACTAGACTATAGACTAGACTATAGACTAGACTATAGACTAGACTATAGACTAGACTATAGACTAGACTATAGACTAGACTATAGACTAGACTATAGACTAGACTATAGACTAGACTATAGACTAGACTATAGACTAGACTATAGACTAGACTATAGACTAGACTATAGACTAGACTATAGACTAGACTATAGACTAGACTATAGACTAGACTATAGACTAGACTATAGACTAGACTATAGACTAGACTATAGACTAGACTATAGACTAGACTATAGACTAGACTATAGACTAGACTATAGACTAGACTATAGACTAGACTATAGACTAGACTATAGACTAGACTATAGACTAGACTATAGACTAGACTATAGACTAGACTATAGACTAGACTATAGACTAGACTATGGACTAGACTAAAAGAAAATTCTCCGCAAAAAGAGAATTTATAGAAAATTTGCAGCAAAAGCAGAATTTATCGAAAATTTTTCACGAAAAACAAATTTCTTGAAAATTTTATAAAATACATAAAAAACCCAAAAAGTTTTCTAATTATTTGAAAAAAATGTGTAAAAAAATCCGAAATTCTAGAGAAAATGTAAGAAAAATTATCGTTCTATAACTTAAGTTCAACCCTCACATCTTCTAGAGCTCGTTAGCCGACTTAAATAGCCATTAAAAATTCAACTTAATCACAATTTGTCTCATTATCTTTATCACAGTATGCATTACAAATTGTATCTACATTGTTTTTAATGTATGCAATTTTGCGGGTAATTGAGTTGTTATAATATGGAAAACCTCATCATTATCATTATTATAGGAAACAATAAAATGAAACTAAAAATACAACTATTTTATTTCATTTCATTGCATTTAATTTAATATTAATATTCATATAATTGCAAATGCAGACTGACAGACAAACCGACCGACAGACAGACAGACAGACAAGTGCTAATTGCAATGCGTGCAGACAGAGGGTAGAGGAATTTGTCAAGTCATTTAAATAGATACGAGAATAAAGAAAATAGAAAAAACAAATGTAAATTATAATACTAATACGAAAACTTTAAAATAAAATTCATAAAAAAAGAAATTGTAAATTATAATTTTTTTAAAAAAATTGCACAATAAGTTTTTCAAAAGTTCATTTAGATTGGCGAATTTAATTATATTAGAAAACGTAAAACAAGCATGCAATAACATGATTGAACAAAAATAATAAAGTTTTTTATTAAAAATTTAAATTTAGCAAAAATTATTTTATATTGTTATTTTATAATCTCTACATCTATCCCCTAGACAAAGTGTCGCTACCCTGTTGAAACGATTAGAATGCGTAACTTATACAAATTGATTAAATTTATTTAATCATAAACCTTTGTTGACATTTTTTATTACATACTGAGCCATAAAATTTATTATAATTTGTTTATTTTATAATTCAAATAACACTAAATAAAAAAAAATATTTTTTCTTATCACTTACTTTTGTGTTCTAAAAATACTCACACATATAGAACACATACTAAAACATAAGTGAAAATGTAATGTCTGACAACGTGGCCCATTAGCTCAGTTGGTTAGAGCGTCGTGCTAATAACGCGAAGGTCGCGGGTTCGATCCCCTCATGGGCCAATAAACTTTTTTTTGGTTTTTTAATTACTTTTTTAAATTTTTAAAAAATTTAACTTTTTATTTATATTTTTTCGATAATTTAATTAAATTTTGCTAAAGGTAGAAAATATTCTTTATACTATACTGCATATTTGACAAATACAAAATAACAACAATAACAAAGCTGCTACGGAAATGTGACATTTTTAAAATGGAAATGAAAAGAGCAAAAATATAAATAAACAAAATAAATGGAGACACAAAAAAAAACCAATAACTGACATTGATTACGGTATAGTATAATCATTTAAATGTGTATTCAAAAATACACTATTGAAACCCTTTAGTTCGTACGGGTGACAATATGTGTCCCATAACATATGTAAGTACTTTCAAATATTTGAAGTCATTTGACTTCCCTTTATATTTTACTGATTCAATTAAAGACTTCTTTCTATCTACTTTACTCTTTTATGATCTATATGTACATCTAAGACCCGCTTAAACATCAAGAGTCAATTACGGACTACTGCTGGAGTATGCCACCAGTGACTGTAGTGGTCCCATTATCCTAGACTGTTAAACTCCATATAATGATCAGTCAGCAACTTTCACAGACCAAAATACTACTTTCTCTAGTAAATTCAACGATCTAAGCCCTCAGCGACATTTACAGATTCATAAAGACATATACTCGAAAATACCACTCCCTAGACCTTTTAAGAAACCAGAACAGAGGGAACTCATTCCGTTGCATTAGATGTGGGACTCTTATCAGCTCTAAAATAAAAGCATTCGACAATTTTGGGCTCCTTAAAATCTGTATTATGGTCATAAAGACACATACTCGAAAATACCACTAAACCACTCACTAAACCTTTTGGGAAACCAGAACAGAGGGAACTCATTAAGTTGCATTAGATGTCGGACTCTTGTCAGCCCTAAATTAAAAGCTTTCCCAATTATGATAACATAAAGTAATTCATTACATAGTCAATTACTTGTATTGTATAATTGAGAAATAACGAATTACAATTATTTGTAATTGGAATTGAAGTTTTTCTAATTACAATTACTTGTAATGTGTAACTGAACAATATCCAATTACAATTATTTGTATTCTAATTGAAGTTTTGCCAATTACAATTACTTGTAATTTGCATTAGGTATTATTAATTACAATAACATTTAATTATAAGTAGATAAATTCACAGTCCCTCCTATTTTCCAACCCTTCAATTTCAATTGGCAAAACTTCCATTATAATTACTTCAAGTGTAATTGAAAATGTAATCACCAGCCAAGCCTGGCACTTGTAATACCTCTTTAACCCGGGATTGCGACAACATCAAGTAGCGGGAATTAATCATAATAACACAAACTGGGAGTTGTGCCACTTTGGTGGCTAAATGAGATTGAACATCGCTTAGAAAGTCGGTACTGTCTGAGATGTTATGAGAAAGTATCGGCTGTATGATTCTTCACAGCGAACAAAAACTATAAAATTTATAATTTGTATTTATATGCCAAATGGTTCGTTAGACAATTGGTACGTTGAAATCTCGAAGAATAGCAGGGAAGCCTATTCAAAATTCAAATAGATTATACAACGCTGACCGATCACGGAATAATACAGAATTTATTTTGAGGAATTGTATCGAGACTTGCACCTTCTTTAGAAAAGAAGAACATTTCACTCGTTTGATATCTGAACTTAGGATTATTTCGAAGAGGACCCTAATGTTGAAACCAATCTTCAGTTTATTAGTTAAGAATATATACCAGCGCAAAATAACTCAAATTTTTTCGCAGAAATCTATGAAGCAGGGTCTTCAAAAGTTTGACCTCTTAGTTTACATTATCTTAGGTGCCGGTCAGATCGTCAACAACAATATTGCCTCTATATTATAAATCAAGAATTAAGTTCTCTTCAAAGTCATAATTAGATATATAAGAACTTTTTTACAAAAGACCAAACATTATATTCCCGTGAAATTTGTTGAGCGCATATTCAGACGAATCTGTGAAACGGGGCCATTAGAAGTTTAGCCTCTCTAATCAACAATATCACACGGATTGACCTTTTAAGATGTGACAAGATTTAGAAGGGTCAACAGTATTAAAATTATCTCTAACTAAATCTGTCATGACATGGTGTCTATTGTATAAAGTTCCGTGAAATTTGTTGACCAAAATCAGATGGATCTCTGAAGTGGGCTTTAGCTTTGCTCTCTAATCCACGATACATTTCGGATTATATAGACCTTTAGATGTGACAATGTTTAGAGGTATTAAAGCTTGATGCTTATACTGTTATCAGAAGTCCAAGAGAGCAAGATTACATAAAGTCTCTAGAATACTAAAGACTGGTGAATGTCACTTAGGACAACCATAAGTTAAAGCTGTAAGGTCTTAGCAATATGCAATACAAGTATTCATAGCTATATGATCGACAGGGTTGTCTTAATAAAATATTGCATTTGACACGAGTGTCGGTGGAGAAGTCCATTTAATGTTGGACTCTAAAGCAAACAGAACCCAGCCAAAAACTCTGTAATGACTAGTACTTACACAACTAATTACCATCTGCATTAATTGATTCCGCCCTAACAACTTTTTTTACAAAAAGGAAATCGTTTTTGGTGACAACCATTATTTGACGCATAATAAAATAAATATGAGCTAGACAGCGAACTAACAAACAAGACGACCGACCAGGTTCGTATTCTATGAGAGCAATTTCTTGCACGTAAAGCAAAACAAACATAAGAATGTACAACTTTTGCAATTGCTTATTTAAGTAGTTATTTGTAAGAAGTACTTGTCTCTAATGTTATAACCGTGTGGTCAGTTGAAATGCTAGCGAATTGTTTTGCTTTCTAACTCATTACTTTTCATATAAGTTTTTACTTTTGAAGCTAGTGAAAAAAGAAGAAGGTCCAATTAAGAAACTAAGAATTACTTAACATTTTTGACTAATTTCCAAACTGCCGTCCTATTTTCCAACATGTATCTATACAAATGTTTACTCACATTAAAGTACATAAAAAACAAGTAAGAAATTATAGTCGGGCGAGGCCGACCATATAATACCCTACACCTTTGACAAAAATATAATGTGATTTAGTTGCTAGGTGAAATAATGGACCGATGTAAACCATTTTCAATAGGCTTCGTCTACGATACCATAAAAGATCATGTGCCAAATTTCATTGAATTATCTCCAAAATTGCGACCTGTAGTTTGATTACAATTTTTAAAAGCCCTATTCGGGGGTTCAGTTGTATGGGGGCTAGGTGAGACAATGGACCGATGTTAACCATTTTCAATAGGCTTCATCTACGGTACCATAAAAGATCATGAGCCAAATTTCATTGAATTATCTCCAAAATTGCGACCTTTGGTTTGATTACAAGTTTTAAAAGCCCTATTCGAGGGGTTCAGTTGTATGGGGGCTAGGTGAAATAATGGACCGATTGTAACCATTTTCAATAGGCTTCGTCTACGATACCATAAAAGATCATGTGCCAAATTTTATTGAATTATCTCCAAAATTGCGACCTGTGGTTTGATTACAAGTTTTAAAAGCCCTATTCGGGGGTTCAGTTGTATGGGGGCTAGGTGAAATGATGGACCGATGGTAACCATTTTCAATAGGCTTCGTCTACGATACCATAAAACATCATGTGCCAAATTTCATTGAATTATCTCCAAAATTGCGACCTGTAGTTTGATTACAATTTTTAAAAGCCCTATTCGGGGGTTCAGTTGTATGGGGGCTAGGTGAGACAATGGACCGATGTTAACCATTTTCAATAGGCTTCATCTACGATACCATAAAAGATCATGTGCCAAATTTCATTGAATTATCTCCAAAATTGCGACCTGTAGTTTGATTACAAGTTTTAAAAGCCCTATTCGAGGGGTTCAGTTGTATGGGGGCTAGGTGAAATAATGGACCGATGTAAACCATTTTCAATAGGCTTCGTCCCTGGGACAATAGAAGATCATGTACCAAATTTCATTGAATTATCTTCAAAATTGCGACCTGTAGTTTGATTACAAGGTTTACATGGACGGACGGACGGACGGACACAGCTAAATCGACTCAGAAAATGATTCTGAGCCGATTGGTATACTTTAAGGTGGGTATAGGACCAATATTATTGTGCGTTACAAACATCAGCACAAACCCAATATACCCTCCCCACTTAAGTGGTGTAGGGTATAAACACTTTTCATACGTTATACTACAACAATCTTACGAAGTACATACATAAATATTTCGTATGTTTGACATGTGTCATTATTTTGAATTTAAAGATGATTTCCGTTAAATAACATTTTAACTGCCAGAAACGAGTGAACGAGTCATGGATAATAATAATGAATTATTTATTTATTTGTATTTGTGTGTATAAATGTTTGTCAAAAATATGTAAATATTTTTAGATTTTTGCTGGCCATTAGGCCAACAATAATGAATTATTGTGTTGAAAGAATTATTATGGTTATTTGACATTTAAAGAAGAAATAATAAACAAACATTAATAATACATACATACATATATAGAATACAGTACATATTTACTAAAATTGTATGCAAATTGATTATAAAAGATAATTGATTTTTCAGCAGACAAAAAGAAGTGAGATGTCTCTAAAAGGAAATTAATAAAAAGGGCTCAACACCAAATTCATTACAAGATTAATTTGGTTTAAAGATCTATTCCCAACGGATTTATTAAGTATAATTTTAATGTAAATTTAAAAATTTTTTTTACAACCAAGGTAAATATTGGAAGTGTTATAAAAATTGTATAAATATCACGAAATACCTCACCTTTTTGTTTAAGTATTAAAATTTGACATGATTTATAATTATCCATAAATAGTTTTTGACACTTAATAGACATTTTTCTGTTTGCTTATTAAAGAAAGGCGCAATATGTCTAAAAACAATGTTTTAATACCCTACACCACTATAGTGGGGAGAATACGTTTGTCCTTCTGTCTGTATGTCCGTCCGTCTGTCCGCCTGTCCATCTGTCTGTCTGTATGTATACCTTGTGCTCTTGCTATAGGTCGAAATTATATAATTTGATAAAATTTGGCACATACTCTTCTCTTGACCCAAGGAAGAATTTAATTCGGTTCATTATTTCGCCTAGTCTCCATACAACGGTAACTCCCGAAAAGAAAAATAATCAAAATTTTTAACACACTCGCGGGAGTAGAGTATCCATGCCATACTTGTTTCTTTAATAAATATTCTTGAATTTTCCCATGGGTTTTTTCTTTTTCTGTATGTATAGCTATTATTTATTAAATTACATTTTATGTGTTGTTTTGTACCTTTTACCCCTTTTTTGATGACCTCTATAACCTGCATTTATATTTTCCGTTTTTAGTTCTTGGTCATGCAATCTTTTTCGTTTATGCCTTTTGCATGTCTTTAAATATTTTTTTTTTTTTTTCAAAATAAGGGCTAAAATTACATAAAAACTATAAAATAATTTTTTGTTCAAATACATTGTTTTTCCATTTTTTATTGTTGTTCTTTTTTACTAAATGCAAAATAATAATATGAATTTCAATGTCATGTGCATATGTGTTTAAATACACAATAGAAATTGTAGATTAGGTTGTCCCTTAAGTAGTTTAAGAAAACAATATCGATGAAATCCCCATTTAATTTTAATAATTTATTTTTAACACTAGTCTATTTTTAACACTTAGTCTATAGTCTAGTCTATAGTCTAGTCTATAGTCTAGTCTATAGTCTAGTCTATAGTCTAGTCTTTAGTCTAGTCTATAGTCTAGTCTATAGTCTAGTCTATAGTCTAGTCTATAGTCTAGTCTATAGTCTAGTCTATAGTCTAGTCTATAGTCTAGTCTATAGTCTAGTCTATAGTCTAGTCTATAGTCTAGTCTATAGTCTAGTCTATAGTCTAGCCTATAGTCTAGTCTATAGTCTAGTCTATAGTCTAGTCTATAGTCCTAGCCAATAGTCTAGTCTATAGTCTAGCCAATAGTCTAGCCAATAGTCTAGCCAATAGTCTAGCCAATAGTCTAGTCTATAGTCAAGCCAATAGTCTAGCCAATAGTCTAGCCAATAGTCTAGTCTATAGTCTAGTCTATAGTCTAGTCTATAGTCTAGTCTCTATAGTCTAGTCTAGTCTCTAGTCTATAGTCGTAGTCTAGTCTAGTCTAGTCTATAGTCTAGTCTATAGTCTAGTCTATAGTCTAGTCTATAGTCTAGTCTATAGTCTATATAGTCTAGTCTATAGTCTAGTCTATAGTCTATCTATAGTCTAGTCTATAGTCTAGTCTATAGTCTAGTCTATAGTCTAGTCTATAGTCTAGTCTATAGTCTAGTCTATAGTCTAGTCTATAGTCTAGTCTATAGTCTAGTCTATAGTCTACTATAATCTAGTCTATAGTCTAGTCTATAGTCTAGTCTATAGTCTAATCTATATCTAGTCTATAGTCTAGTCTATAGTCTAGTCTATAGTCTAGTCTATAGTCTAGTCTATAGTCTAGTCTATAGTCTAGTCTATAGTCTAGTCTATAGTCTAGTCTATAGTCTAGTCTATAGTCTAGTCTATAGTCTAGTCTATAGTCTAGTCTATAGTCTAGTCTATAGTCTAGTCTATCTAGTCTATAGTCTAGTCTATAGTCTAGTCTATAGTCTAGTCTATAGTCTAGTCTATAGTCTAGTCTATAGTCTAGTCTATAGTCTAGTCTATAGTCTAGTCTATAGTCTAGTCTATAGTCTAGTCTATAGTCTAGTCTATAGTCTAGTCTATAGTCTAGTCTATAGTCTAGTCTATAGTCTAGTCTATAGTCTAGTCTATAGTCTAGTCTATAGTCTAGTCTATAGTCTAGTCTAGTCTAGTCTATAGTCTAGTCTATAGTCTAGTCTATAGTCTAGTCTATAGTCTAGTCTATAGTCTAGTCTATAGTCTAGTCTATAGTCTAGTCTATAGTCTAGTCTATAGTCTAGTCTATAGTCTAGTCTATAGTCTAGTCTATAGTCTAGTCTATAGTTAGTCTATAGTCTAGTCTATAGTCTAGTCTATAGTCTAGTCTATAGTCTAGTCTATAGTCTAGTCTATAGTCTAGTCTATAGTCTAGTCTATAGTCTAGTCTATAGTCTAGTCTATAGTCTTAGTCTATAGTCTAGTCTATAGTCTAGTCTATAGTCTAGTCTATAGTCTAGTCTATAGTCTAGTCTATAGTCTAGTCTATAGTCTAGTCTATAGTCTAGTCTATAGTCTAGTCTATAGTCTAGTCTATAGTCAGTCTATAGTCTAGTCTATAGTCTAGTCTATAGTCTAGTCTATAATCTAGTCTATAGTCTAGTCTATAGTCTAGTCTATAGTTAGTCTATAGTCTAGTCTATAGTCAGTCTATAGTCTAGTCTATAGGTCTAGTCTATAGTCTAGTCTATAGTCTAGTCTATAGTCTAGTCTATAGTCTAGTCTATAGTCTAGTCTATAGTCCTAGTCATGGCTAGTCTGTAGTCTGTATAGTCTAGTCTATAGTCTAGTCTATAGTCTAGTCTATAGTCTAGTCTATAGTCTAGTCTATAGTCTAGTCTATAGTCTAGTCTATAGTCTAGTCTATAGTCTAGTCTATAGTCTAGTCTATAGTCTAGTCTAAGTCTAGTCTATAGTCTAGTCTATAGTCTAGTCTATAGTCTAGTCTATAGTCTAGTCTATAGTCTAGTCTATAGTCTAGTCTATAGTCTAGTCTATAGTCTAGTCTATAGTCTAGTCTATAGTCTAGTCTATAGTCTAGTCTATAGTCTAGTCTATAGTCTAGTCTATAGTCTAGTCTATAGTCTAGTCTATAGTCTAGTCTATAGTCTAGTCTATAGTCTAGTCTATAGTCTAGTTTAGTCTAGTCTATAGTCTAGTCTATACTCTTGTCTATAGTCTAGTCTATAGTCTATTCTATAGTCTAGTCTATAGTCTATTCTATAGTCTAGTCTATAGTCTAGTCTATAGTCTAGTCTATAGTCTAGTCTATAGTCTAGTCTATAGTCTAGTCTATAGTCTAGTCTATAGTCTAGTCTATAGTCTAGTCTATAGTCTAGTCTATAGTCTAGTCTATAGTCTAGTCTATAGTCTAGTCTATAGTCTAGTCTATAGTCTAGTCTATAGTCTAGTCTATAGTCTAGTCTATAGTCTAGTCTATAGTCTAGTCTATCGTCTAGTCTATAGTCTAGTCTATAGTCTAGGGTCTAGTCAATAGTCTAGTCTATAGTCTAGTCTATAGTCTAGTCTATAGTCTAGTCTACAGTCTAGTCTATAGTCTAGTCTACAGTCTAGTCTATAGTCTAGTCTATAGTCTAGTCTATAGTCTAGTCTATAGTCTAGTCTAGTAGTCTAGTCTATAGTCTAGTCTATAGTCTAGTCTATAGTCTAGTCTATAGTCTAGTCTATAGTCTAGTCTATAGTCTGTCATAGTCTAGTCTATAGTCTAGTCTATAGTCTAGTCTATAGTCTAGTCTATAGTCTAGTCTATAGTCTGTCTATAGTCTAGTCTATAGTCTAGTCCTATAGTCTAGTCTAATAGTCTGTCTATAGCTAGTATTCTAGTCTATATCTAGTCTAGTATAGTCTAGTCTATCGTCTAGTCTATAGTCTAGTCTATAGTCTAGTCTATGTCTAGTATAGTCTAGTCTATAGTCTAGTCTATAGTCTAGTCTATAGTCTAGTCTATAGTCTAGTCTATAGTCTAGTCTATAGTCTAGTCTATAGTCTAGTCTATAGTCTAGTCTATAGTCTAGTCTATAGTCTAGTCTATAGTCTAGTCTATAGTCTAGTCTATAGTCTAGTCTATAGTCTAGTCTATAGTATAGTCTATAGTCTAGTCTATAGTCTAGTCTATAGTCTAGTCTATAGTCTAGTCTATAGTCTAGTCTATAGTCTAGTCTATAGTCTAGTCTATAGTCTAGTCTATAGTCTAGTCTATAGTCTAGTCTATAGTCTAGTCTATAGTCTAGTCTATAGTCTAGTCTATAGTCTAGTCTATAGTCTAGTCTATAGTCTAGTCTATAGTCTAGTCTATAGTCTAGTCTATTGTCTAATTTATAGTGTAGTCTATAATCTATCCTATTCTCTAGCCTAAATAAATAATTAAAATATTTATTTTTGGACACCCTAAACTACTTACTAGTACAAGTACATACTAGCTATTTATACATATGTATGTTATGCACTAAAGTCGAGTGTTTTTCCATGCATATATGGGGGTAAATGTAGTGGGTGTACTTTTTGTTCGGATATTGAACAATTTGTATTGTTCTGCATTTTTTTCACAAATTTTGTTTTATATTAAATCCAAAGTTTTCAACACAATTCCTTAGGAGGTTATTTATTTATGAGTATAGCTCATATTATGTAAATCACATGTTTAGTTGTTTACTTTAAAGGATTAAATGTACTAAAATGTATGAGTCATGTCATGTCATGCACTTCAGAATTAATGGATGACTGAATATGGCAAAATGAAAAAATGTAAGTTAATATTGCCATGAATTGTTGGGAAAGGGGAAAGGTTCATATTTGAAGGATTTGTTTATATTTAAATGTTCCCTGAAGATTTGTTGTTATCCGCTTTTTAAATTAACAAAATTATCATGGATAACAAATAGTAATATTCATGATTGAATATGTCTAAAATGATTCGAAAACTCAATTATTTCTATTATATTTTATGTTTCCAAATTACAGCAATTTTATGGAAATTTTCGTAATAAATATATTCTAAAGTCTTAAATTAAATTGTAATACAAAACATATGTATGCCTTACATGTTTTAATACATAAATTACATTAATTAACTATTTAAATCACATAATATTTATTTATTATGTACATTTATTTATTTAGTTTTATACACATACATACATAAATACAAATATGTTACTGTATTTTTTTTTTTTTTTTTTGTATTATATTTTTATATTTAAGGACAAAGTCAATGTCAATTAGTTTTCGAATAAATATTTCTTGTCTTGTGTTGTTGCTGTTGTCATCATTGTTGTTGGCGTGGCTGATTTTATATTTTTTTTGCTGCTGTTGCTGCTTGAATTGTTAGCTGTTGTTGTCATTATTAAACAAACAACATTGTTGTGTGTATTTGACATTCAAAATGTTAAAACAACTAACGAATTTAATAAAACAAATAACAACAGTAACTACAACAAAACAAAAAAAGCAAAACTTTAGTACAAAATAAACTGAAATAAATTAATTTAAGAGTTGGCGTTTAATACTAAAAAAAAGAGTCTAAAAATATTTCATTTATTGTGGTATTAAGTTAAGAAAAAAGTCACTTTTTTTGGTACGTGACCAAAAGAACACCTTTAAATTAACAGCAAAGGCAACTACTACAACTATTTTATTAACTAATAAAAAATAACAAGAAAAAACTTTAAAAGTTAAACATTTATTTGCAGTGCATGTTTATAGTTTCAAAGTAACAAAAAAACTATATAAAAATATTTAATTGAATTACAATAATTTTAAGTTTATGAGCAATTATAGGCCAAAAACAATAACATTGATGAGTCAGTTTTGGCTTTGTTAAAAAATTGAACAAATTCAAAAACATTTTAAATTAAACCAACAAGCTTTAAAGGAGTGAAACGCCCACCTAATATTTTAAATTAATTAATTTAATAAATTTTAAATTGTTTTAATTAAATTTAAAACATTTGAAAAATTTTAAAATTATCGATTTTTCTCCCGTTTTAAAGAAAATTTTTGAGAAAATTCTCTTATATAGAAAATTAAAGAGAAAAAATCTTATAGAAAATTGTTAAGAAAATTCTCTTTTAAAGAAAATTATTGAGAAAATTCTCATTTTCTCATTCAAATTTTCGAGAAAATTCTAATTTTTTGAAAATTTTCCGGAAAATTTTCGGAAAAAATCTCATTTGTAAAAAATTTTCGAGAAAATTCTCTTTTTTATAGAAAATTTTCGAAAAAATTCTTTTTTTTTTTTATAGAAAATTTTCGAAAAAATTCTCGTTTTTATAGAAAATTTTCGAAAAAATTCTTTTTTTTATTGAAAATTTTCGAAAAAATTCTCTTTTTTATAGAAAATTTTCGAAAAAATTCTCTTTTTTATAGAAAATTCTCTTTTTTATAGAAAATTCTCTTTTTTATAGAAAATTCTCTTTTTTTTAGAAATTTTTCGAAAAAATTCTCTTTTTTTTATAGAAAATTTTCGAGAAAATTCTGTTTTTTATAGAAAATTTTTGAAAAATTCTCTTTTTTATAGAAAATTTTCGAGAAAATTATCTTTTTTAGAAAATTTTAGAAATTTTTGAAAAATTACCTTTTTTTTAGAAAATTTTTGAGAAATTTCCCTTTTTTTAGAAAACTTTTGATAAATTTCCCTTTTTTTTTTTTAGAAAATTTTTGAGAAATTTCTCTTTTTTTAAAAAAGTTTTGAGAAAATTCTCTTATTTTAGAAAATTTTCAAAAAAATTCTCTTTTTTTAGACAAATTTCGAGAAAATTCCCTTTTATAGAAAATGTTCGAGAAAATTCTCTTTTTTTTGAAAATTTTCGGGAAAATTCTCTTTTTTTAGAAAATTTTCGGGAAAATTCTCTTTTTTTTAGAAATTTGAAAAAAATGCTTTTTTTGTAAAAATTTTTAAAACAAGTTAATTGTCATATCCAATTATAACAAGTGTTTCATTATCTAGAATAAAAAGTTCAATTCAATATTTCGACTACTATATAATTAACTTTTTTTGCATCTTAATAGCAAATTAACTAATAAACACATTTTTTTATTGCTCTCAAAAACTAATTTAAATTCTAAACCAAATTTCTATAATTTTTTATTCAATTAAGTAGATGAAATCTACATTAAATACAAAGTTTATCACAGAATTGTATTTTGTGGTTGTAATTCCCAACCGCAAACAAGTTAATGGAATACAAATGCTACAAATAAATAATAAATGCACAAAAATAATATAAAATTTACTAAACTTTGTTGCAAAATACATTTAAATGATTGAACAAGAAGTTTTTGTTGTAATTTAATAATAATAAAAATTATTTAGTTTAGTACTAAGTCATGAATATAAAATTAATGTTTAAGAGTTAATTTATGTCAGACTAATGAGAGAATTTGAAATGACAAGTCGTATCAATCAAATATTCCTGACAGGAGACACTTTTAAACAAAAATCATACAAAACAAAAACAACTTTTGCATTCAGAAATGCAACAAATGTTCAATTTATTAACAATTTTTCTAAAATCTCTCTTTATAGAAAATTTTCGATAAATTTTCTTTTTATAGAAAAATTTCGAAAAATTTTATAAAACTTTCGCTCTATAAAAAAATTATTTTTAAAAAATTTTCGCTCTAGAGAAATTTTGTCATTCTATAGAAAATTTTCGAGAAAATTCTCTCTTTATAGAAAATTCTCTCTTAATAGAAAATTTTCGAGAAAATTCTCTCTTTATAGAAAATTTTCGAAAAAATTCTCTCTTTGTAGAAAATTTTCGAGAAAATTCTCTCTTTGTAGAAAATTTTCGAGAAAATTCTCTCTTTATAGACAATTTTCGAGAATATCCTTTTTTTTCGAGAAAATTCTCTTTCTGTAGAAAATTTTCGAGAAAATTCTCTTTTTGTAGAAAATTTTCAGGAAAATTCTCTTTTTGTACAAAATTTTCGGGAAAATTCTCTTTTTGTAGAAAATGTTCGATAACTTCTCTCTAAAAATTTTCTATAAATTCTCTTGTTACAGAAAGTTTTCCATAAATTCTCTTTTTATAGAAAATTTTCTATAAATTTCCATTTTATACAAAATTTTCGATAAATTCTCTTCTTATAGAAAATTTTCGATAAATTCTCTTTTTATAGAAAATTTTCGATAAATTCTCTTTTTATAGAAAATTTTCGATAAATTCTCTTTTTATAGAAAATTTTCGATAAATTCTCTTTTTATAGAAAATTTTCGATAAATTCTCTTTTTATAGAAAATTTTCGATAAATTCTCTTTTTATAGAAAATTTTCGATAAATTCTCTTTTTATAGAAACTTTTCGATAAATTCTCTTTTTATAGAAAATTTTCGATAAATTCTCTTTTTATAGAAAATTTTCGATAAATTCTCTTTTTATAGAAAATTTTCGATAAATTCTCTTTTTATAGAAAATTTTCGATAAATTCTCTTTTATAGAAAATTTTCGATAAATTCTCTTTTTATAGAAAATTTTCGATAAATTCTCTTTTTATAAAAAATTTTCGATAAATTCTCTTTTTATAGAAAATTTTCGATAAATTTTAAATTTAAATTTTGTTAATAAATCTGCTATTTAGAACAAATTTTCATAAAATTCTCTGTTTTTGAAACTAAACTCCCAAAAATTGCATTTTAAACTTAAATTATCCTTTAAATAACACTATAATAACTTCAGTTTACTTACAATTTAAAGTATCAAATTTAATTTCCTTTAAAGTTGTCCACATACCTGTAAGTAAAGATAAGCACAATTTAAAAACAATGCATTTAATAATAATTTTAATTATTAAACAATTTAATAATCATGTCTGTATGTTGTAAATGTAAATGTGTGTTAAACTAGTGTTTGACAGAGATGACTTTATAAAAAAATTGTGTCGGTAAGTAATTGTTATAAAATTGTAACAAAAAGACACACTTACACACACACATACATACAAAAACATATAAAGAAATGTTAACAACATATTGTTGTTCTCAAAACAAAAGCAACAAAAACTAAATAATAATACATACTACTACATCAACTATCAATGTGGAAAAATGTAGGTAATAACAACAAATTGCAAAGGTTAATGAACTGGAAATAATAGTTAGATTAATAAACCTTAGATACAAATACAGAGACACACAGATACAAACTTTTGCTGTTTTAAGTATGTTACTAACACATGTTTACCTAGAGGTATACAGTTGTAGTAGTGTTGGGTGTATTTTACCTTTTTTTTTGAAATATTCATACAAATTGTACTACTAACAATATAAAATAATACTTTACAAAAATAAAACTGCATTGTAATACAATGCCTCCTCTGTATTATTATTTTCATTAAAACAGCAAAAGCAGTGGCAACTGCTGCAACAATAACAAAACAAGTCTTAAACTAAATGAAGCAAAAGAACCTCCAGTGTTGAAAAGTGTCGTCTTGTAATCTCACATGTGAGTATGTGTGTGTCTCTACAAGTGTCTTTTATGCCAATGACAGTTACATAGAAATACCTAGATACATACAAACGAGTAATCATACTAGACTAAAACAATGATATTACATTACATTGCACTGCATACATGTTTCACATACATAGACACCTGTAATGTTAGGGTGTCATCCTCCCGTATATTGTAGTTTAAGTCTGGTAATTGTACAAGTAGAAGCTCTTCTGCAACAGCAGAATACAGTTGTTGTAAATCATTACTATAGCAAATGTTGCTGGTGTTGTCGTTTTCGTTGTTGTTGTTGCTGCTGTTGCAGTAAATATGCTAAGCTAAGTTAAAATACATAAATATCAACATAGATACTCATAGATCCCTATGAATACATACATATGTATGTGGTTAAATGTATGTGTATCTACAGGTAAATGTTCTCATAAAAAAGGATATGCAAGCAAAACAAAAAAAATAAAATTGTATGAAAAGGACACATTCACAATAACGAAGTATTCATGACAAACAACACCAGCACTAGATAGGAGAACTCACATGGAAACATACATATTTTTTGTATTCTTGTTGGTATAGAAATACAAGAGAGAGTAATGTGACCAACTTCAGATTCTGAAAAAACAATTTCAATAGAAAAGTTGTTCAGATCCTGAACAACTTTTTCATAGAAAAGCTGTTCAGATCGATTTTACTGATCAAGTTTTCCATATGAAAGTTGTTCAAATTCTGAGCAAGTTTTCAATACAAAAGTGGTTCAGAAATTCAAAAATGTTTTCTATAGAAAAGTTGTTCAAAGTGGAGAATAATAGAGTTATCTGATAAAATTTTCCATAGAAAACTTAAGTTGTTCAGATTCTGAACCAGTTTTTTATGGAAAAGTTTTTCAGATCCTGTAACAATGCTCTGCAGCAAAGTTGTTCGTATCCTGAACCAGTCTTTTATAGAAAAGTTATTTAGATTCTGAACCAATTTAACGTAGAAAAATTGTTCTGATTCTGAAACAGTTTTCAGTAGAAAAGTTATTCAGATCCTGAACCAGTTTTCCGTAAAAAGTTGTTGGTATTCTGAACCAGTTTTCTATAGAAAAGTTGATCAGATCCTGAACCAATTTTCCGTAGAAAACTTGTTCCTAATGGGTCTAATGGAGTTTCCCATTGAAATGTTGTTCAGATTCTTCACAAGTTTTTCTTAGAAAAGTTGTTGAAATTCTGAACAAGTTTTATATAGAAAAGATGTTCAGATTCTAAACCGTAGAAAATTTATTCAGATCACGAACCAGTTTTCCATAGAAAAGATGATCCGGACACTAACCAGTTTTCCGCTGAAAACTTGTTGAGATCTTGAATCAATTTTCCGTACAATATTTATTCAGATTCTGAACCGTAGAAAGGTTATTCAGTTTCTAAACTGTAGAAATGTTGTTTAAATTCTTATCGAGTTTTCTATAGAAAAATTATTCTTATTGTAATCAAGTTTTCCATAGAAAAGTTTGTCAGATTTTGATCGTGTTGTCCATAGAAAGGTTGTTCAGATTCTGAACAAGTTAGAAAAGTTTTTCAAATTCTAAACAACTATTGAATAGAAATGTTGCTCAGATTCTGAACATTGTTTTCAATATAAAAGTTAACATTTTGAACAACATTTGTATGAAACAGTTCTTTCAAAAATTTGGAGCTTTTTCTACGGAAAGTATGATCAAAATGTGAATAACTTTTCTAAGAAAAACTTATTCAGATTTTGAACATCTTTTCCAGGGAGATTCTGAGCGAGTTTTTCATTGAAATGATGTACAGATTCCAAGCTTTCCATAAAAAAAGTTGTTTGCCATATAAAAGTTTTTCAAATTCTGATCATGATTTCAATCCTAATCGAGTTTCCTATGGAAAAGTTGTTTAGATTCTGAACGAGTTTTCTAAGGAAAAAGTTGTTTAGATTCTGATCGAGTTTGCAATATAAAAGTTGATCGAATTCAGATACTGATCGTGTTATTCATAGAAATGTTCTCCAGAATCCAAACAAGCTTTCTTTAGAAAAGTTGTTCAGATTCTGATCAAGTTTGCAATATAAAAGTTGATCAAATTCTAATCAAGTTTGATCATGTTTTCAATAGACAAGTTTTTCAGATTTTGCTTATATTTTTAATAGATCCTGATCAAATTTTCAATAGTACTGTTGTTAACATTCTAATCAAGTTTTCAATAACTAAAAACATTTGAATAGAGTTTTAACTTTTAAAAGACATTGTTTTTAAAAGATTAGCTTATGTTGGTCCCACTATAACTAGAACATTTTTGCATTTATACCTCTTTAGAAATTGGACTAAAAATTGTATGCAAACAAATACTACATGTATGAAGCTTGTTAACTCTATAAAATGTCTATTAAATGCTAACGTGTTATTTTCTCTCTAATAGATATACCTACATACAATATAGAAAGAAATAAAAGCACCTATTCAGTTTTATATTGTTGTATATATAGTCGTACTGGTGCCATAACCACAAATTTGCATTCCCTCTATTCTAGAGTCTCAAAACAATACAAGTCATCGCTTTTCGCTTAGTGTGTCACAACTTAAACTTCTATTATTCTATGGAGCAAAGCATTGTAACAGCTGAACTGAGTCGAATCGAATACCAACCACAACACAACCAAAATGTGAATAAACTTGTTGTGAATATGTGGCCGACAACGAAATGAAATGGACTTAGAAAAAGAATAAATGAATACATAGAAGAACAAATGTTGTTGTTTGTTAAATTTTATTTAAATGTTGTTATTGTTGTTGTATGTTGCTATTGTTGTTTTCTATGTCTAAAGGACATTTATTTTTTTGCTCTATTATAAAATTGATGACCTGTTAGGTATTTCAAAATATGACACGTTTATGGTGCTATTGACAGAGTATACTGGTAATGATGGTGATGGTATAGAATTTACTGCCAACTACAAAGTAATAAAAATTCAATTGCTACTTGTAATCGAAAAAAAACAAAATTGGAAAAAGTAACAATCAACGAATTTGATGTTAATAAAAAAATAGAAATAAGACAGGTTTTCATGAAATAAGGTAAGAAACTATGAACTCATAAAATAATGTTTTAGTGAGTAAAATTGCTTTTATAATTAGGCTTGCTAACTCTTTGTAAAAAGTTATCTTAGATTAAGGTTTATTGATTTAAAAATATTTCTATATTTTCAGTTATAATTAGATTTTTATTTTTAAATATTTATATGTTGTTTATTTTTATGGTTTATAAACAGGAGTTAGTTATGTGTTGAAAAAAAGTAAATTTTGTTTATTTTATACTTATGATTAAGTTTTTTAAAAATACACAGCAATGCTGGAAGCTCAACAATTATAGGGTACCACACAACTAGTGATAACATATTGCATAAGATTAGAGAACAAAATTTTGCTCCTACTTGATATCAAGCAAGAATTGTTCTCAACTTAAGAAAACAATTCTTGAAATAAATACATTTTGGTATCATTTCGATCTACATATGTATGTATATCAAACTGAAGTCGAGAATTTTGTACTTGCTTTAAGGAAAATCATACTTCTGTCGTCACTTTGAATTGATTTGACTACGGATGACTCAATTATTTTTCTATAATATGAACCCTTATGAAGTCTTAAGAGACTTAGATGTACAAGCATATTAATCCGTCTGTTCGTCCGTAGAAGGACCCATGAGGAGTTAACTAACTAGTTAGTTAGTTTGAAAGGAGGATGTATATACATCAAATCCGAAGAAATACTCCTAGGCCCCTATCGGGCCTGTTGTGCGCTCAATAACCAGTGCCTCAGGTGGGAATCGAACCAACCACCTCCGTTCTACCAGACTAGAACACTAACCACTAACCTACCGGAGGCCACAGTTAAGTAAGTAACTAACTAATTAACTAACTAACTAACTAACTAACTAACTAACTAACTAACTAACTAACTAACTAACTAACTAACTAACTAACTAACTAACTAACTAACTAACTAACTAACTAACTAACTAACTAACTAACTAACTAACTAACTAACTAACTAACTAACTAACTAACTAACTAACTAACTAACTAACTAACTAACTAACTAACTAACTAACTACTAACTAACTAACTAACTAACTAACTAACTAACTAACTAACTAACTAACTAACTAACTAACTAACTAACTAACTAACTAACTAACTAACTAACTAACTAACTACTAACTAACTAACTAACTAACTAACTAACTAACTAACTAACTAACTAACTAACTAACTAACTAACTAACTAACTAACTAACTAACTAACTAACTACTAACTAACTAACTAACTAACTAACTAACTAACTAACTAACTAACTACTAACTAACTAACTACTAACTAACTAACTAACTAACTAACTAACTAACTAACTAACTAACTAACTAACTAACTACTAACTAACTAACTAACTAACTAACTAACTAACTACTAACTAACTAACTAACTAACTAACTACTAACTAACTAACTACTAACTAACTAACTAACTAACTAACTAACTAACTAACTAACTAACTAACTAACTAACTAACTAACTAACTAACTAACTAACTAACTAACTAACTAACTAACTAACTAACTAACTAACTAACTAACTAACTAACTAACTAACTAACTAACTAACTAACTAACTAACTAACTAACTAACTAACTAACTAACTAACTACTAACTAACTAACTAACTAACTAACTAACTAACTAACTAACTAACTAACTAACTAACTAACTAACTAACTAACTAACTAACTAACTAACTAACTAACTAACTAACTAACTAACTAACTAACTAACTACTAACTAACTAACTAACTAACTAACTAACTAACTAACTAACTAACTAACTAACTAACTAACTAACTAACTAACTAACTAACTAACTAACTAACTAACTAACTAACTAACTAACTAACTAACTAACTAACTAACTAACTACTAACTAACTAACTAACTAACTAACTAACTAACTAACTAACTAACTAACTAACTAACTAACTAACTAACTAACTAACTAACTAACTAACTACTAACTAACTAACTAACTAACTAACTAACTACTAACTAACTAACTAACTAACTAACTAACTAACTACCTACTAACTAAATAACTAACTAACTAACTAACTAACTAACTAACTAACTAACTAACTAACTAACTAACTACTAACTAACTAACTAACTAACTAACTAACTAACTAACTGACTGACTGACTGACTGACTAACTAACTAACTAACTAACTAACTAACTAACTAACTAACTAACTAACTAACTAACTAACCAACTAACTAACTTACTAACTAACTAACTGACTAACTAACTAACTAACCAACTAACTAACTAACTTACTTACTAACCAACTAACTAGCTAACTAACTAATACATTACATACCTACGGGGGTAATGATTACACAAAGTTATTCATTACATTGTCAATTACAATTACTTGTAATTGTTATTCAACTTTTGCCAATTACAATTACTACTTTAATGTGTAATTTACCAATAATGAGTTACAATTACTTCTAATTATAATTAAAGTTTTGACAATTACTATTACATGTAATTGTAATTTAGGTATTACTAATTACATATAATTATAAGGGAAAAATTCTCAAGTACAATTGCAAGAAAGTCTTCAATTACATTTACAAGTAATTGTAATTGACAAAACTTCAATTACAATTTCAAAATATAGTAATGGGCTAAACATTAATTACAATTACAACTAATTGTAATTGCTATAGCTACAACTACAATTACAATTACTTTAAATGTAATTGTAATTGAATATGGTCATGGTCATGACCCATATCTATGGTTCCCCTACATACAACAATGTATTGAATACCATGCTGGTTCTATCCAATATGTGGGGTGGTCTCCATTTTCATTTCACGGTTCAAACTACTATTTAGCTTCTAAATGAAACCACTAGCTGGGAAATAGTCACTAGAATTGCTGGGTATATAAATATGTATATATGAGTCAATGTATATTTTATCATTATTTGTGGGTGTGATTTGATATAAATACATATACTTATAATCATAAATACTGCTCCTAAAATAAATAATACAAAACACCCTCAGAAGCCACAGATTTTTTTATATTTATTTTTTAGTGGTTTTTATTTATATAGATTTCCATAAATATATCAAAATATTAAAAAGCCCTAGAGGCACTTGAGTAGGTTGGTTACTCTCCAAAAACTAGTTTAACAAAACATATAATTACTATTTGAATTAAACTATGTATTAATTAAAAAAATAGTGACTTAAAGTGATTAATAATAATAAAAATCAATTAAATTGTTATAAACAAAATTTGCAACTTAATGGCAGACTAGAAAAAAAAAACAAATTTAAATTCGCACTACTTTAATTATAGATTAAGAAAAATTAGAAATACTAAAGGCAACATAAAGTCCATAAATTTTGAAAAAGGGGCGTTACCACTTACAACATGTTTGAATGTACGTATGATTGCAATATACAACATGACGTATGAGTAATAGACCAACAAATACATTTACCTATTAAACACTTAAATATCACTCATACCACTAAGTGGTAGCAGTAACTTTTGTACGTTCACATTAAGAAAATATTTGAGAAAAACTAACTAAACACAATTTTTAATATTAAATAAATAAACTTACAAAAACATATAGAAAAATCGTACAAAAATCATTTCTGAATTAAAAATGGTTTACAGTGTTTTAAGTAAGTGTTCACAGTTTAACTACCAAATATTTTGTTAATGTGAACATAATAATGTTTTTGCATGCATATATGTGTATGTATATTGGTCTATAAAAATGTAAGTATTTATTTTAATTATTATGTAATTTAATATGTTACAAAAAAAAAAAAAAAACACACACAGCGCTAAATAGAATGAGCTGTATTTTTTGTCATAATTTTATCAGTAATTTTTATTACACACTTTTAAACATGCTGTCAAATAGACGCACAATTTTGTTTTATTATGGCCGTGGGAATTTCATATTTTTTGTTCGCAGTTTTTTTTTCTTTTTGTTTTTATTTAATGAATTTTTATCATTTAATTACTGCTTTTAAATATACATTTATTTTATAGTAATATAATTTTCATACTTATGTATCTGTATGTGTTATTTACATACACCTACATTTTATTTAAATTTATTATCTTATTTTTTTTTTAATATGATTAAAGAAAATGTTTTATCTTTTTTAGAGCGGTTATGATTTATAATGTAATACATTTATTAATAAATATTTACAAACTTAATTCGCTTTTCCACATAAATTCTAGAAAAGTGTGTACTTGAAGTTAAAAATGTTTTATTACAGTCATATTATTTAGGCATTAATGATAAATTAAAGAAAATTTTCGATAAATTTTTCATTAATTTATTTTTTATAGAAAATTTTCCTTCGATAAAATCTCTTTTCATAGAAAATGTTCCAAAAAATTTCTTTTCATAGAAAATTTTCGAGACAATTCTCTTTTTTATAGAAAATATTCGACAAATTTTCTCTTATTTATTATAAATTTTCGAGAAAATTCTCTCTTTATAGAAAATTTTCGAAAAAAATTCTCTTTTATAGGAAATTTTCTACAAAATTTTTCTTTTTTATAGAAAATTTTCGAGAAAATTCTCTTTTTATAAAAAATTTTCGAGAAAACTCTCTTTTTATAGAAAATTTTCGAGAAAACTCTCTTTTTATAGAAATTTTTCGAGAAAACTCTCTTTTAATAGTAAATTTTCGAGAAAATTCTCTTTTTTATAGAAAATTTTCGAGAAAATTCTCTTTTCTATAGAAAATTTTCGAGAAAATTCTTTTTCTATATAAAATTTTCGAGAAAATTCTCTTTTCTATATAAAATTTTCGAGAAAATTCTCTTTTTCTATAGAAAATTTTCGAGAAAATTCTCTTTTTCTATAGAAAATTTTCGAGAAAATTCTCTTTTTCTATAGAAAATTTTCGAGAAAATTCTCTTTTTCTATAGAAAATTTTCGAGAAAATTATCTTTTTCTATAGAAAATTTTCGAGAAAATTCTCTTTTTCTATAGAAAATTTTCGAGAAAATTCTCTTTTTCTATAGAAAATTTTCGAGAAAATTCTCTTTTTCTATAGAAAATTTTCGAGAAAATTCCCTTTTTCTATAGAAAATTTTCGAGAAAATTCTCTTTTTTGTATAGAAAATTTTCGAGAAAATTCTCTTTTTTGTATAGAAAATTTTCGAGAAAATTCTCTTTTTTTGTATAGAAAATTTTCGAGAAAATTCTCTTTTTTTGTATAGAAAATTTTCGAGAAAATTCTCTTTTTTTGTATAGAAAATTTTCGAGAAAATTCTCTTTTTTGTATAGAAAATTTTCGAGAAAATTCTCTTTTTTGTATAGAAAATTTTCGAGAAAATTCTCTTTTTTGTATAGAAAATTTTCGAGAAAATTCTCTTTTTTGTATAGAAAATTTTCGAGAAAATTCTCTTTTTTTGTATAGAAAATTTTCGAGAAAATTCTCTTTTTTGTATAGAAAATTTTCGAGAAAATTCTCTTTTTTGTATAGAAAATTTTCGAGAAAATTCTCTTTTTTTGTATAGAAAATTTTCGAGAAAATTCTCTTTTTTGTATAGAAAATTTTCGAGAAAATTCTCTTTTTTTGTATAGAAAATTTTCGAGAAAATTCTCTTTTTTTGTATAGAAAATTTTCGAGAAAATTCTCTTTTTTTGTATAGAAAATTTTCGAGAAAATTCTCTTTTTTTGTATAGAAAATTTTCGAGAAAATTCTCTTTTCTATAGAAAATTTTCGAGAAAATTCTCTTTTTCTATAGAAAATTTTCGAGAAAATTCTCTTTTCTATAGAAAATTTTCGAGAAAATTCTCTTTTTCTATATAGAAAATTTTCGAGAAAATTCTCTTTTTTTCTATAGAAAATTTTCGAGAAAATTCTCTTTTTTTGTATAGAAAATTTTCGAGAAAATTCTCTTTTTTTGTATAGAAAATTTTCGAGAAAATTCTCTTTTTCTATAGAAAATTTTCGAGAAAATTCTCTTTTTCTATAGAAAATTTTCGAGAAAATTCTCTTTTTCTATAGAAAATTTTCGAGAAAATTCTCTTTTTCTATAGAAAATTTTCGAGAAAATTCTCTTTTTCTATAGAAAATTTTCGAGAAAATTCTCTTTTTTATAGAAAATTTTCGAGAAAAATTTTTTTTTTATAGAAAATTTTCGAGAAAATATTTTTTTTATAGAAAATTTTCGAGAAAATTTTTTTTTTATAGAAAATTTTCGAGAAAATTCTCTTTTTTATAGAAAATTTTCGAGAAAATTCTCTTTTTTATAGAAAATTTTCGAGAAAATTCTCTTTTTTATAGAAAATTTTCGAGAAAATTCTCTTTTTTATAGAAAATTTTCGAGAAAATTCTCTTTTTATAGAAAATTTTCGAGAAAATTCTCTTTTTATAGAAAATTTTCGAGAAAATTCTCTTTTTATAGAAAATTTCGAGAAAATTCTCCTTTAATATAGAATTTTTTTTCTTTTTTAGATTTGAAAAAATACTGAAAATGTGCTTTCGCCGGAAATTGTACAAAACCACTTTAAAACAAAATAAAAACGCAAATTTGTTAAAAAAAATCGCTTTTCTTCTTCTTAATAAACTTTGTTTAGCAATTGTTTGCTAAATTGCTTAACTTGGTCTTGAGTAAATTTTCAACACGCTTAAACAAACTTTCCTGCTGCATCCATATGGTTTTGAACTAAAAATATGATAAAGATATTGAAGATGTTATTGTTGTTTTAGCTAAAACATGAACTTTTATTCTGTTCGTTGTTTTTTTTTTTTTCTTTTCTCGGTAAATATACAAGAATAATCTTATAAATTGTTTACCAATTTCTAGTGAAATTTAATTAAAAGTTCAATCAACTTTATTAAGTCAAAAGTGTTATTGAACTTTCTCGGAAAAGGAAGTGTGTGTGTGTGCCGTCGTTGTTGAAGAAGACAATCAATAGCCCTATAGTTTTACAAGGAATTAATGTATCCTTTTCAAAATAGCTAGTTTTTCAGATGTTTAACTATTGGTTTGACTAAAATTTATTTATTTTTAGGTCGGGGTTGCTAAAATCTTTAGATTGGTACAATTACCCTGGAACTACTGGAGTACAAAGTGCATTATAGTTAGAAATATATGTATAGATTAATATTCAGATATGTACGCTTGTGTGTGTGTTGATATATTTTAGTTGTTTTTGTTTTTGTCTAGTGTTTACCTTTTAATTTTATGGATATTAAACTTTATGGTCGTTAAACAATTGTTATTTTTATTATTATCCCTTTTTATGCAGCAACAAAAAAACACTAAATATTATACTAGATACTTTATACATATGTATATAGAAATCATACAAGTATTATAGTTTTCTAAAGGGTGTTTTTGAAAGACCTGACAACAAACTATTAAAAAAATTATCCTAAATTGTATTAACTAAAACCTCCAAATTATTAGAAGCTCAGAAATGTCTACAAAAGGGCATTTGATTCTTAATAAAATTTTCGATTTATAGAAAGTGTCCAATAAAACGTTTAATATACAGGTAATTTTCCATTTATAGGTAATTTTCAAAATAAATTCTTGATTCATATTTTGTTAACTTTTAGACAACGGATGTGTATAAAATTTAGATTGCGACAACGAATTGTCGCAATGTTGACAACGTTGCGTGGTCAACATTAAATGTTGTTGTTGTGTGTATGTATATACATAACGGAAGTTATTGAAAAATTTGGTGTCAATTTGGTACCAGGCGTTTATATTTTTTGTCTCTCTGTGTAGAATTTTTGGTAAACTCTCTAACTATTGAACAAATTGATAAAATTCAGTAATTGTAGGGTATTTTTTGAGTAAGTTCTTGTTCAATAAAGTATTATCGATAAAATTCAATTTTCTTCTACAGTTTTTACTCATTGAAAATATTCGGGAACAGTAGAGAACTTTTGAAAAAAAAAATATCGATCTATAATTTATTTTTGATAAAATTCTCTCAATCTACAGAGAATTTGCAAAAAAATTCTTTATCTAAAAAGAATTTCCTACTAGATTCTTTATTATGAGGGAATATTCTAAAAAAAATCTCGATCTATAGAGAATTTTCTTTAATATTTTTACTCATAGAAAATATTCGAAAAAAATTCTCCAATTGTAGAGAACTTTTCAACAAAATTCGATCTATAATCTATTTTCAATAAGATCCTCTTGATCTACAAGGAAATTTCAGTAAAGTTCTTTATCTAAAGAGAATTTTCTACAAGATTCTTTATTTTGAGAGAATATTCTATAAAATTATCGAATTCAGAACTTTCTTTATCATTTTTTACTCATACAAAATATTCGAAAAGAATTCTCGAACAGTAGAGAACTTTCTCTCTGTTCTCTCAATCTACAGAGAATTTTCATTAAAATTCATCGTCTAAAGATTATATCCTACAAGATTCTTTATTTTGAGAGAATATTCTATAAAATTATCGATCTATTCAGAACTTTGTTTAACATTTGTTATTCATAGAAAATATTTGATAAAATTCTCGAACAATAGAGAACTATTGAATAAAATTCCTAATTTATAATTTATTTATTCGAAAAAATTCTCGTACTATAGGCAACTTTTGAACAAAATTCTCGATCTATAATTTATAAGATTCTATCGATCTACAAAGATTATTCAAAAAAAAATCCTTATCTAAAGAGAATTTCCTACGAGATTCTTTATTTTAAGAGAATATTCTATAAAATAATCGATCTATTGAGAACTTTCTTTAACAGTTTTTACTCATAGAAAATATTTGATAAAATTCTCGAACAATAGAGAACTATTGAATAAAATTCCTAATTTATAATTTATTTTTGATAAGATTCTTTCGATCTTCAGAGAATTTTTAATAAAATTCTTTATTTAAAGATAATATTCAATATAATTCTTGATCGAAAGAGAATTTTCAATTAAATTCTCGATCTTAAAAGAATTTCTTGGTTGGTTGGTTGGTTTACGTGGTAGTTCACTACGTGCGAGCTGTCAAGTAGAATCGAAGAGACTCCGTTTTGACCGGACCACTCCCCTCGTCAGATGTTGTATTTGTAGTATTAGATCCAGCACGTAGCTGTGAGAAATCTGAAGATATCTTTAAGCCTAAACTCAGATATCTCACCAAGGTTAGATATGAAGTGATTGCCAAGGTAACGGTTTCTCTTTACAGCCAGAGCAGAGCATTCACAAAGGAGATGGATGACAGTTTCTTTCTTTTCCCTGTCTTTCCAACTGCGACAGTGATCATTGAAAGGGAGCCCAAGCCGACTTGCGTGTCTGCCTATTACCCAGTGTCCTGTTATTACCGCTATCAGCCTCGATATGTCCCGCCTACTTCGGTTTATAAGGTGTCTTGTGCGTTTCTTATTGAAGGAGGGTCACAATAACTTGGCCCCTTTACATGTGTCTAGGTAATTCCACCTATTTTCAGCTTTTTGAAGAAAGAATCTGAGGATATTGCTCTTGATAAAACTTAACGGTGTTGCTACTGAAACGGCGTCGGATATGTTGAGAGCAGATCCCGTTCTGACAAGCTCATCTGACTGTTCATTACCGTAGTAGTCCCTATGTGCAGGGACCCAAACAAGAGTAATGTCAAACAGGCGACCCAGCATTGACAGATCCTTCTTGCATTGCAGATATAGCCATTATATCAGAGCTTCTGAGGGACTAGTTTTTATAGCACCTGTTATCCCAATGCATGCTGATCTCAGAACTGGGTATAACTGATCTACAACAAACTTCTTCTTAGAAAAGAATTTCTTATAACATTCTTTATTTTGAGAGGATATTTGATACAATTCTCGAATTATAGAAGTTTTTCGATAACATCTAAAGAATTTTCGATTAAATTCTTAGTCTGCAAACAATAAACGACAAAAACCTCGATCTATAGAGAATTTGGGTTCAAATTTAATAGAAAATGTTATTTAATTTTAAATAAATTCTGTTCTCAAATTAACCGGTTTTCAAAAACCCTTTACTCTACATATGTATGAAACAAATTGCATTTGTTTATGACCCAACATATGAATACTTTACTGCCAAATAGTCGGCTGTTATCTAGTAATTTTTTTGCTTGTATTCTATTTGAAATCGTAATTTTTTCTACATTTGGTATATTGTCTTTCATATTTATCTGTCGCTCGTTCATTTTCTACTTTATAGAACGTTAAGTGTTTTTAATACGTTCATTGTTCTTTTACCGAAAAAGAGTCTTTAGAGTGAAATATTTATGGTAATAATGCAGTGCAGTCAGTCTAGAACAAGGCAAATGGGGCTGAAACTAAAAAATACACACATATGAAAGTATAGGGAAAAAATAACATGAAAATTGTCTCTGCATTGTCTGACCAATTTTGAGCAAAAATGTTGGATATGAAACCATTTATATAAATAGTTTATACATGTGTAAAAGAATTTCATAAATCATATGAGGAAGTTTTTTTTTTTTTTTGTTTCTAAAACTATCACAACCATTATGTTTTATTATTTAAAGGGTTCTAGGAGAAAGTTTTAAAAATGGAATTTATGAACATAAGGTCCAAAGCAATTAAGTGCAACATAATCAAATATATCAAAAATAATACATGTGAATATTGAAATAAAATTGCTTATAAAGTAAACTTGAGTTCTACTAGTTTTTTATTGAAAATTTTTTCTTAATTAAATTTAACAAAACATCTGTAAAATCTGAAAAATTAATCAAAATTTGTTTTATAGATGTTGTTGTAGTAGTTGATCATTAAATATTTGTCATAGTCTAAATAAATCAATTTGTTTGCAATTTAAATGATCTCGTTTGTAAAATGAAATTGTTTTGAAAAAACAACACAAAATAATCAATTGAAAACAATTTCAAAACCAACAATTATCAATTTTGCCAGCAGCAAGAAAATTAAGAAGAAAAAAAAAACTAAATATTTTGATTAATTAATTTTGTATTTGTTTATAAAATACTACATACAATGAAATTAAAATTAATTAAATTAAGCAATAAATAAAATTAACCAAAAATACTGGGGTGTGTAAAGAGAGCAAAACTATAAACTACAATTTGTTAGGAAAATAAATTTAATATTTTAGTTTAAAAACTTTCGATAAAATTCTCTTTATCCCAGAAAAAACTTACATTGAAAAGTGATGAGTTAAAAAGCAAATAAAAGCTATTTTCACAACTTCTTCATTAGCATTTTAAGTCATTATTTTAACACGGTGATGTCATTGGAGGCTAGTACTTCCACGATCGCTTACAAATAGGGAGTTAAAGAAGTACTTGCAATTTCTCTTACAAAGAAGTAGAAGTAGTTTTATTTTTTTATAATAAAGAGAGTTGACTCTAACTGTTATATTATCTCAGATATACTTAATATGGGCGTGGCTCCTCGCCCAGTTGAAATTTCAAAATGAAAAGTAGCCTATAGCCTCTTCCAGACATACAGGGATACACTGTGAAATTTTTTGTTTTACAAACAAATACAAATTCATTTTAATTTTATCAAAAAATTTCGATCTGGAATGAATTTTCGATAACAGATTCTACATATGAAGAATTTTATATAAAATTCCTGATCTATGGAGATTTTCCAAAAAAAAAAAACCTTTTGATAAAATTTCAAATTTACAGAGAATTGTAGATAATATTGTCGGCACATAAAGAATTTTCTATAAAAAATCGATCTATAGAAAATTTAGGAAAAAAATCTCCATCATTAGAAAGTCTTCAATACATTTCTCAATCTAAAAGGAATTTTATCAAAAAGTGATTTTTATCAAGAAGTGAATTTTCGATTAAACTTTCAGGATCTAAAAAGAATCTTCGCAAAAAAATTCTCGAATTTTACAGAATTTCCGATAACATTTTCAATTCATAGAAACGCTTTGATAAAACTTTCGATCTATAGAGAATTTTAGATAAAATTGGCGATCTGTTTGGAAAAAATTTTCAATCAACATAGACTTTCCAGAAATGTATCGATCTATAAAAAAAAATGTCGATTAAATTCTCAATTTTTTTAGAATTTTTATTAAATTTTGTAGATAATTTTTGATCTATAAAGAATTTATGATAAAAATATCGATCTAAAGAGTAAACCTATAGAGAATTTTTGAGAAAATTTTCTATCTATAACGAATTTCCAATAAAATTGTCAAACTGCAGAATTATTAAGAAATTCTCGATATATTTCGATAAAATTTTCGATCTTTATTGAAATTTTAATAAAAATTTTGATAAAATTTTCGATTTGTTTCGATCAAATTTTTTATCTATAGACAAATGTCGACGAATTCTCAATCTTAAGAGAATTTTCGATTAAACTTTTAATCTAAAGATAATTTTCGAAAAAAATGTATTTTATGGAAAATTTTCCGTCTTTAAAGAATTTACGTTAAGAATATCGATCTTTCAGTAAAATTCTCGATCAGATTTTTTATGATATTCTCGATATGTTCTAATAAGCACGATATATAGAGAATTTTTAATAAATTATTCAATATACAGAGAATTATCGATTAGGTATTCAATTTATAGAGATTTTCAATAAAATTTTTGATCTGTAGAGAAAACATCGATCTAATTTTTAATCTGTTTTTAGATCGAAAGAGAATTTTCAATTAAAATACGCGATTAGATTTCAATAAAATACTTTTTCTGCAGAGTATTTTCCATAAAATTATAGAGCTCCAGTTAAATTCCAATCAAATATTCATTCTAAACAGAATTTTCGATAAAATTTTACATTTAAGGAAATTTTTCAATTTATGGAAAAAAATTTATTAAACATTAATCTATAGAGAATTTTCAATAAATTCCCAATCTATAGAACAATTTTGATAAAATTTCCTATAAAATTCTCCAGTGAATTTTCGATAAAATTTTAATTTTTTTACAGAATTTTTTATAAAACTTCCAATCTAGGGAATATGTTTGATAAATTTTCGATAAAATTATTGAATTATAGAAAACTTTCGATTCTGGAAATATAAGGCACTAGTTATGCACTGTGTGCTTTGCTAACCTAAAGTCAATATAAATAAAAAAACAACTTTAAGAATTTTGAAGACTTTAGTTCTAACAGTTTCCCAGATGTTAAACCCCTATTCAATCATATGAGTGTCAGAGTTCTTCATGCAGAATTTAAGATTCTAGCTTAATAGTTCCCAGATATACGAATTTATGTACTTAATTCATATGGGAGGTGACAGGCCCCCCTAATAAAAGTCCGCCCACTTTTCTCCCAAATGATCAAATGGATGTTAAAATTCTTTGTACAAATTTTAAAGATTCTATCTCTAATTCCTAGATAAACCAATTTTTTAATTTAATTTATATGGGAGGTACCACGCCCCTAAAATCTAATATGTCAATGTTCGCATGGATGTCCGTGCAAAATTTTAAAATTTTAGCTCTAATAGTTTCTCAGATATACGAATTTTTTCTATTCAATCCTTATGGGAGGTGCCAAGACCCCCTTCCGAAAGTCCGCCCATTTTTCTCCTAAATATTCTCATGGATGCTAAAGGTCTTTGTGCAAAATTTTAAGATTTTATCTACAATAGTTTCCCATATAAACGAATTTAAATACTTAATTCATATGGAACGTGCCACGCCCCTATTGCTAGTCCGCCCATTTTTTTTTTGTCCTAAACATACTAGGATACTAAAGTGCTCCGAAAAATATGAGGACTCTAGCTGTTATATTTTCTCAAATGTACCAGTTTAAAATTTTCTTTATATGGGAGGTGCCACGCCTCCTCATATGTCAAAAGTTGTCCATACTAAATTTCCGAGATATGTGACCTTTAATACTTATTTTGTAAGTGGGAGTGGCACTTGAAATTTTCAAGTTAAAAGTAGCCTATACAGTAGTTTTCCGATTTAACGAACATTCGTTTCTACGAACATCGCATTTAGCGAACTATCAATATTTTTGCATTGAGTACCTTACATAACGAACAAAAATATTTTTGTACTCAGTTTAACGAACAAATATAAATAAAATAATTTAAATTAGAGTTAAATTAACAAAAATAACTAAAAATCATGTCAGAAAAGCTTTGACGTTATTAGGAGGGGTATTTACTTTTCCATTGCTTTCGAATATGGATTTCGAGAGTTGATTTTTTCTAATTTAGTAAAATGAAGAATCTAGATAATCTGAGATTTTTTATTAAAGATTTATACAAAAATATGAGATAATCAAATCTACAATCCTTAATGTCGCAAAAACTAATGTTGATCGAATTAGAAAATCGGAACAAAAAATGTTTAGAGAGGCCAAAGTATACTTTTCTAGAAGCTCGTGCTCAACCCGAATTTGGCCTCAGAATTTGAAATCATAGAAATTGGTGTTCAAAATAAAGACTTTGCCAATCGTATACCTTAACATTTCGCTTTTATTTTTCGCCAAACTAACAAGTCCCCACTGTGACCATAATTTTTTCCAATAAAAATCAATTCTAAGAAATTGTAAGAAACGATATGTTATAGAATAAACAATATAAATAGTTTTTCTTTTGGAAAAAGGATATTTACAGGAATAGCTGTGAAATAAAGGAAAAAATATTTTATACAACTTTGGGTTCAGATATTTCAAAGAATGAAAACAATGAAACTGTGAAACAATGAAACGCTTTAATAACTTTACATTAATCTATTTCCTAATTGGGTTTAAACTTCTTTACGAATTATGTCGTCCGAGTGCTTTTCCAGAACGTAGATTAGTTATACGAAATAAACTGAGTTTTTTCAAATTTCTTTATTGTTTTTTACATTGTGATATAAATTGCTAGTTTTTCATAAAATTCTTATAAAATACATGGAACATATTTTTATAAATTAGATTTTATGTAATTTTAATTATTTATGTACCCAAAAGTTACTTTCGAGTTAGAACTGCATATAACGAACTTTTCGATTTAACGAACAGGCCTGACAACATATAGGTTCGTTAAATCGAAAAACTACTGTAGTTTCTTCCAGACATACCGGAAGATACTGTGAAAATTTTATAGAAATCGGTTCAGCCGTTTAGCTGTCTATAAAGTCCAAACATACAAACACATATTCATTATATATACCTATATAGATTTTCAATTATAATCTCAAACGTTGAAGAGTTTTCAATAAAAATATTTGAACTATAGACGATTTTCAGTAAGATTATCGATATATAGTGAATGTACGATAAAATTTCCTTTCTATAGCGAGTTTTCTCCATATGTCTCAACCTATAAAGATCTTTTGATAAAATTATCGATTTCTAGAGAATTTTCTATAGAATTTTTGGATACATAAAGAATTTACAATAAAATTCTCAATCTGTAGAGTACTTTCAATTAAATTATCGGTCTATAGAAAATTTTCAATAAATAATTATAAACTGTAGAGAATTTTTTATAAAATTTTTAAGAGGTTTTTTTATGAAATTCTCGATCTTTTTAATAAGATCTCTAGGCTTTTTAATAAGATTATTGATTTATATAGAATTTTCGATAAAATTATCTTTCTATAAAGACTTTCTCGGTATGACTCAACCTGTAGATTAATTTCAATTAAATTCTCTTTCTATAGAAAACTTTCAATAAAGCCCCCTTCACACGAGCACACAAGTAATATGATCTGTCAAAATTTTGTGTAGAAGAGAACGGATGGGATCGTCTAAACGCAATATGTAATGAAACCATCACACATTGAGAGAAAATACGGATGGAAAATTTGACAGTCGTATGGGTTTGAAATGATTCAAAAAACAAGCAAGTCGCATTAGTTCAGGGATGTATTTTTATTTAAACATATACAAAAAAAGTTAAACTGCTGTTTCCATCTTACTTTGTTATTGTTTTATACCAATCGTTTAAACACAAAAAATATAAATCATACGACTTTTATTCTCTTTTTTGTCATACGGATGGAATTTCATTTTACTTTTTCATTAGACTTGTCGTACGTAAAGTGTGACCGTGTGAAGGACCCTTAAATAATTATAAACTGTAGAGAATTTTTGATAAAATTTTTAAGAGGTTTTTTTTTTATAAAATTCTCGATCTATAGAGAGGAGCCTTTTTAATAAGATTATTGATTTATATAGAATTTTCGATAAAATTCCCTTTCTATAAAGACTTTTCTCGGTATGACTCAATTTACAAAGAACATTTGATAAAATTAGCCATTTCTAGAGAATTTTTGGAACAAATTTTGGTTATATTTTCCATGAAATTCTCGGACTATAAAGAATTGACAATAAAATTTTCAATATATAGAGTATTTTCGAAAAAAAAAATTCTCGGCTTATAAAAGAATAAGAATAGGGCAACTAACTGACCATTCCTATAAATAACATATTTGTTTTCTTTAAACAAAAAAATTATATTTCTAATTAATAACGATCTATTTATCAACGACATATACCCTACTGTGTCTTAATTTATTTAATTTATCAATATTCAAAACATTTGCTACATTTCTTCCCTCCTCAAAATTCTTTGGAAGGGTACACGTGCACGCGTTTAATATAAACTCATACAAAAGCCACAAAAATATTTAGAAAATAAAAATAATAGACAAAAAAACTATTAAAAAGAATAGAGAAGAAGAAAAAAAAACTAAACTGTCTAATGCAATTAGTTAGATAATTTGTAAACTATTGTATGCATTTGTTTTTGTATTTATTTTAGTTTGCAATCTAATGATTAATTTTCATTCTATTTAATGCACAAAATTTTGTTATTGTGGTAGTCAAGAAACTAAAAATCAATTAATTAATTGATTAATTAAAACAAAAAAAACTACAATTTCATTCATTAAAAAAAACAAAATCTATTGATTTCAAAAGACGAGATATGTTGAGTTAATTTGTAATTGAAAAAAGCAGCAATAATTGTTAAACATTTAAATGTTGAAATTTAATGAAATGTGAAAAAAACACAACAACAATAAAAACAAAAGTAAATAAATAAATAAATTGAAAAATAATAAAAATGAAGTGTTAATTGGCCACTAAATCATCATTGTTTGATTTAACAATTATTCAACAGCAATAATATTTGTATTTTTTTTTTCTCAAAAATCTTTAATGATTAATAATAAGTTTGTTTTTCTTTTATGAAAACATAAATTAAATTAACAATATTTTTTAAATTTTTCAATTTACATGTTTCTTTTTTTTTCGGTTTGAGTGTTTGGGTGCCGTTGTTGTTTGTACTGATAGTAATACAAACAAGTATTGTTTTGATTTGACATGCTTTTAAAGGCGTTACTTTTGTTAAGCGCCTGTCAAAATGATGACAGCTGTCATTTTAAGGTTATTTTTAGCTTAAAATGTTTTACATTTTATTTACATGAAATTAATCACTTTTAAAGAAGTAACAACTTTTACAGACAAAGACAGATTTTCAAGAATTAAATTATTTAATTCTTCAAAAGAATTTTCAGTAAAATTCTTAATTTTCGAAGACATTCTCATCTCTGTATTCATAAAGATATTAGTCATTTATTTTGGGTTTATGACGCACATTTTCCATACAATATTCCTCAATAAAGAATTTTTGAAAAAGAATCACGATCTATAAAGAATTTCGTATTAAATTCTTGAACTATTAAGAAATTTCGATAAATATTCTAAATCTATAGATAGTTTCAGAAAGATTAGGAACTATAAAAAATTAAAAAAAAATCTCGAAAAGATTTATCAATCTATAGAGAATTTTCTATCTATAAAGAATTTTCGATAAAATCTAGGATATAATTCGCGATCTATAGAGAATAATAAACAAAATCGCCGATCTATAGACAATTTTCCTCAAATTTCCCGGAAAATGGAGAAATTTTTTTTTTTGACAAAATTCTCAATATTTAGCGAATTTTCGCTAAAGCTCTCGATCGATAGAGTATTTTCGAAATAAATCTCGAAATATAGAAAGTTTTTTAAAAAATTATTGATTTACAGAAAATTTTTTGATAAAATTCTTTATCTCTAGAGAATTTTCGATAAAATCCTTTATTTATACAAAATTTTTGATAAAATTCTCGATCTTTAGAAAATAAAGCTCTCGATAAAGTTCTCAAGCGATGAAGAATTTTTGATAATAGAATTTATAAATTTATAAATTTATAATTTGTATATAAATTTGATAGATAATTTTCGAAAAAATTCACGAAATACAGAAAACTTTTTAGAAAATTATTTATTTACAGAAAATTTTCGATAAATATCTCAATCTTTAGAGAATTTTCAATAAAATTCTCAATCTCTAGAAATGTTCGATACAAAATTTTTGGTAAAATTCTCGATCTTTAGAGAATCGATAGAAAATTTTTGATAAAAAAATTGATAAATGATAAAGAATTTTTTATTCAATCGATAGAGATTTGTATATACATAAATTCAATAGAGAATTTTCGAAAAAATTACCGAAATATAAAAACAATTTTAAAAAAAATTATTGATTTACAGAACATTTTCGATAAAAATCTCGATCTTTAAAGAATTTTCGAAAAAATTCTTTATAGAAATTTTTTGGTAAAATTCTCGATCTTCAGAGAATAAAGCTCTCTATCGATTAAGAATTGTCTATGAATTCTCGATTTATAGCAGATTTTCGATAAAATTCTTAATCTATAGAGAATTTACGATCAAATTTTCGATCTCTTAATAAAAAATTTTGATTTTTTAATAAAATTCTTAATCTGTATTGAATTTTCTATAGAACTCATAATCGGTAGAAAAATTTTGAAAACATTTTAGATAAAACTCACAATCGCTAGTGAGTTTCGAATAAAATTCACGATCTGTAGACAATTTTTGATTAAGTTCTCGATTTCTAGTGAACTTTCAATAAAATTTCAATTTATAAAAAAAATTGTATAAAATTTCTCGATCTTTAGAGAGTTTTCAGTAAAACAACCAATTTGTACAAAAACCTTCGACCAAATTTCTTGATCTTTCGTTAGAACTCCCGATCGATAGCGAATTTTTGAGAAAATTCTCGATCTTCAGAAAATTATCAATGAAGCTCTCGATTGATAGACAATTTTCGCTATATATTCTAAATCTATAGTTAATTTTTAATAAAATTCTCAATATATAAAAATGTCGATAAAACTCTTTAGAGAAATTTCTATAGAACTCATTATCTCTCAATCTATGGAGAATTTTCGATAAAATTTTCCGATCTTTAGAGAGTTTTCAGTGAAGATCTCAATCTGTAGAAAATCTTTGACAAAATATCTTGATCATTAGAGTATTTTCGATAAAACTACCGATTGACAGAAAATTTTCAACAAAATTCTCGATCTCCAGAAAATGTTCGATTAAAACTCTTGATTGATAGAGAATTTCAGATAAAATTCTCAATTTTTAAAGAATTTTCGATAAAAATTCCGAAACTATAGATGCTTTCCAATAAAAATCTAAAACTACAAAAACTGTCAATAGATCTCTCGATCTCCAGAGATTTCTCGATGAAACTCTTAATCGATAGAAAATTTTGGATAAAATTCTCGTTCTCAGGATAATTTTCGATAAAAGTTCTGAATCTATAGATAATTTTTAATCAAATTCTTGATGTATAGAAAATTTTGAATATTATTCTTAAATTATAGCAGTTTTTCTCTATAGAATTTTTAATAAATATTTTTTTTAACAAAAATGATAATCTTTAGAGTACATTCGAAAAAAAAATCCACCGTTAGAGAATTTTCGATAAAAATTCTTGATCTTTAGAGAATATCCGTTAAAAATACTCGACGTATAGAGAATTTTCGTTAAATAATACAATAGACAATCTATATATACATATATAGACAGCTAAACGGCTGGACCGATTTCTCTAAAATTTTCACAGTGTCTTCCTGTATGTCTGGAAGGAACTGTAGGCTACTTTTTACTTCAAAATTTCACGCCCACATACAAAATAAGTATTAAAAGTCACATATCCCGGAAACTGCAGTCTAGCTACAGTGGGCGTGGCACCTCCCATATAAAGAAAATCTTAAATTAGTATATTTGAGAAAATATAACAGCTAAAATCCTCATTTTTTTCGGAGCACTTTAGTATCAACATGAATGTTTAGGACAAAAATGGGCGGACTAGCAATAGGAGGCGTGGCACCTCCCATATAAAAATTCGTGTATCTAAGAAACTATTGAAGATATAAGCTTAAAATTTTGCACAAAGACCTTTAGCATACATGAGAATATTTTGGAGAAAAATGGGCTGGCTTTCATAAGGGGGTCTTAACACTTCCCATATGAATTGAATAAAAAGTTCGTATATCTGAGAAACTATTAGAGCTAAAATTTTAAAAAAGAACTTTAACAGATGAAAACAGATTTGTAAGAATTAAATTGTTTAATCATTAGATAGAAGGAAACCAACACACAATACTAGAGAGATAACTGCTCCCCTTTGGAGTAGTTGCTAGGTAATGACCTAACATTTGTATTTAGTTGTTGTTGTATTTCTTTTAAAATCCGCTTATAACTGAGCCTACGGGTTAAAGTTTTTATAAATTTTTTAACCTAATGGTAACAATGAGAAAACAAATTTCTATCAACTTTCATTTAATCATCGTTCGACCATCTTTCTCTCTAATAGACCTGCCCTACAGCAACAACATTTCTATTTACTATTTCAATTAAAATTGTGTAAATTTTTTGTTTATTATATAATAATTCGTAATATCAATAATATTGTTTTGAATTAGTTCAACAAGTATCGCGTTAAAGTACAATTTTTTAACAAAATATTTATTTATGGCATAATTTTGATTATTTTATAGTATTTGTTATTTCTATTAGAACAAAAGTGTTAACAAATTTTATATGAGTATAACTTGTCAGTGATGATGTTTGAAATTTTATTTAGAAAATTTATAGAGTGTCAGTGAGTATGTGTAAATATTTAACAAATAAAACTCTTGAAAATAAAATTGTAAAGAGGAAATGTACTTTTAATTAAGGGTGAAGGAGAAAAAAATAATAATGAGAAAATATGTAAGAAATGAAATTTCAATGAAATCTGTAAGAACATTCAATTAAAATTAAAATTTTTTATAATTTATTATTCTAAAGGCAGTTTAAGTTGTATATGGGTATTTTCCCAATATGTCAAATATCAGCGGATACAGATTCCACTTAATAAACGTAATAAAGTTTTTTCGGAAAATATCTGCTGTAATAATTTTCCAACAAATCTTCCATTATCTTGTCACCTATTTTACATTTCAAAAAATCTATTTAAAATTATTCACACATTAATAAATTTATAAAAACTTGTCAAAAATTTGTACACAACGAGACGCCTTAATTACAAACCGAAAATGTACTTTTATATTTTTAACTTTCTAAAAATATAAAATTTTCTTTAATTAATTTTGAAATATTTAAAGCAGAAAAACAATTCAAAAAGCTGTTTTTAAATAAAAATCCATTAATTATTTATATATTTAAAAAAAGTACTATAAAATGTTGTTCTAAAATTCAATTAAAATTGTCACAACTGTCACAATTTCAAATAATAAATTAAAAACGTAAATAAATGAAACACATTTTTTGTGTATTTTTTAAAGTAATTAACAAAAGTTATAGTGCAAATTTAAATATTTATTATTTCAAAAAAAAAAGAGTTTCAAAATTAACATAATTTTCAAATAAACATTTTATTGCCAATTTTATTAGCTAACTAATTTAAAATTTCACACAATTAAACAATAATTATGAATAAAATAATCAATAATAAAGAAAATACAACCAGTAGTGCTGAAATATATTATGGGAAAATAAATATTTTCATATTTAATATTTATTAAACAAATAAATAAATAAATAAATAGTTGTTTTAAATAAATAAAAACAAATATGATTTATTTTATTTATTGTTCTCAATGATTAATGATGATTTAAAACATTTTGCCATAAAAAGAAAATATTCTATAAATAGGAAATTTATCAAAAATTTCATATAAAAACAGAATAAAATATGTAGGAAAGTATAGTCGGACATGACCCACTAAATGATACCCTATCCTTCATAAGAAATTTGTTGAATTTTACCTTAATTCCGATGTACTTAAGCAATTTATTGATGAAAAACTAAATTTCTAAAAGAGGCTTTATATGGGAGTTAGGGTGAAATAATGGACCGAATTTATCCATTTTCAATAGGCATAGTCCCTGTGCCGAAAAACTCCAAATATCTTGAAAATTGAGGCTTGTAGCTTGCGCACAATGTTTACATGGACAGCTAGCCTGACAGACGGATGGACGGACATGTCTTAATCGACTAAGAAAGTGATTCTGATTCGATCGGTATACTGGGTGTAGGACCAATATTTTTATGCGTTACAAACATCAGCACAAATGTATAATACCCTCCCCACAATAGTGGTGTAGGGTACAAAAAAAATACTTTTACTGAATCTGAGTACTTTTCTATAGGAAAATAAATAGTATTTTTTGTATAGGAAAAAAGAATCTTTCCTCTAAGAAAAGTAGTCAGAAGCTGAAAACCTTCCCTATAGAAGAAGTAGTCTCAATCTCAGTACTTTTTCTGTAGGAAAAACATTCAGAAACTGAGTACTGTTCTATAAAAGAAATAGCCAGAATCTGAGAACATTCTCTATAGGAAAAGAGATCAGAATCTTTGTACTTTTTGTATAAGAAAAAAATCTTCTCTATACGAAAAGTTGTCAGAATCTGAGAACCTTCCCTATGGAAAAAGTAGACTGAATTTTTGAGTACTTTTTCTATAGGAAAATCAGTCAGAATCAAGAGTATTTTTTCTACAGGAAAAGCAGTCAGAATCTGAATACTATTTCAATTTAGAAAGTAGTTAGAACCAGCGTACTTTTTTTATAGAAATAGTCAGAATCAAAGTACTTTTTTATATATGAAGAGTAGTCAGAATCTGAGTACTTTTTCTATTAGAAATATAGTCAGAATCTGAGTATTTTATCAATAGGAAAAGCAGTCAGAATCTGCGTAATTTTTTCTGTAGAAAAAGTAGTCAGAATCTGCATACATTTTCAGTGAGATAAGAATATACTTTTTCTGTAAAGAATTTTATGGGAAATATTCTGGAGCTCCACTTGAAATTTTAAGCACATTTTCATTATTTACAGAATTTTTGAAAAAAACTCCCAACGTTTAATAAATTTTCGATAAAATTCTGATTCTTTGGAAAATTATCTTGATATATATAAAATTTTTAATGAAATACCTAATTCGTAGAATATTTTTGATAACATTTTCCTATAAGATTCTCGAGCTATTGAGAATCATCGATTAGATTCTGGAAATATAAAGCAATTTCAATTCAATTGAAGAATTTTCAATAAAAATACTTGAATTATTATAGACGATTTTCAATAAAATTATAATTTAATAATTCGATAATATTCCCTTTCATTAGAGACTTTTGTCTATATATGTCTGTAGCGTACTTTCGATAAAATTTAAGTACATTTTCTATAGCAAAATTAGTCAGAATCAGTGTATATTTTCTGTAGGAAAATTACTTTTCCTATAGGGAAAATCAGTCAGAATCTGAGTACTAATTCTATAGGAAAAGTAATCAGAATACTTTTTCTATATGAAATGCAGTATTTTCTCTATAGGCAGAATCTAAGTACTTTTTCTATAGGAAAAGTAGTCTCTATCTATCTATCTATCTATCTATCTATCTATCTATCTATCTATCTATCTATCTATCTATCTATCTATCTATCTATCTATCTATCTATCTATCTATCTATCTATCTATCTATCTATCTATCTATCTATCTATCTATCTATCTATCTATCTATCTATCTATCTATCTATCTATCTATCTATCTATCTATTTATCTATCTATCTATCTATCATCTATCTATCTATCTATCTATCTATCTATCTATCTATCTATCTATCTATCTATCTATCTATCTATCTATCTATCTATCTATCTATCTATCTATCTATCTATCTATCTATCTATCTATCTATCTATCTATTATCTATCTATCTATCTATCTATCTATCTATCTATCTATCTATCTATCTATCTATCTATCTATCTATCTATCTATCTATCTATCTATCTATCTATCTATCTATCTATCTATCTATCTATCTATCTATCTATCTATCTATCTATCTATCTATCTATCTATCTATCTATCTATCTATCTATCTATCTATCTATCTATCTATCTATCTATCTATCTATCTATCTATCTATCTATCTATCTATCTATCTATCTATCTATCTATCTATCTATCTATCTATCTATCTATCTATCTATCTATCTATCTATCTATCTATCTATCTATCTATCTATCTATCTATCTATCTATCTATCTATCTATCTATCTATCTATCTATCTATCTATCTATCTATCTATCTATCTATCTATCTATCTATCTATCTATCTATCTATCTATCTATCTATCTATCTATCTATCTATCTATCTATCTATCTATCTATCTATCTATCTATCTATCTATCTATCTATCTATCTATCTATCTATCTATCTATCTATCTATCTATCTATCTATCTATCTATCTATCTATCTATCTATCTATCTATCTATCTATCTATCTATCTATCTATCTATCTATCTATCTATCTATCTATCTATCTATCTATCTATCTATCTATCTATCTATCTATCTATCTATCTATCTATCTATCTATCTATCTATCTATCTATCTATCTATCTATCTATCTATCTATCTATCTATCTATCTATCTATCTATCTATCTATCTATATCTATCTAAGTACTTTTTCTATAGGAAAAGTAGTCTAAATCTTAGTGCTTTTTCTATAAGAAAAGTAATTTCAAACAGAGTACGTTTTCTTTTAACATTTAAGATAAAAAGTTTTCAATTTTAATAAATGACAAACAACTTCCCTAACAAGTCAGTTTAATTTAACCCAAATATTAAATATTTCCATAACATTTTCCAAATTAAAAATTAAAAAAAAAAAAAAATCATTTAGTTGTCTTACAACTTAATCTTATCAGATTTTAGAAAAAAAATAACAAAAGCAAGACAAATAAAAATAAGGTCAAAAGAAAAGAAATCTTATTATAATTATTTGAATCTCTAAATGTATATTTATATAAATCTGTTTATGCATTTTAGAGATAAATTTTTCAAATTTCAAAAAAAAAACGCACACAGAAAAAACAAAGACAAATAAATTTCTTAAATGTTTTACATTCTTATACAAGTATTTCTGGTGTATGTCAAGATTTATCTTCATCACAGCAGCAGCAGCAATAGCAGCACCATCATCAACTAAAACAATGTTGTCTGCTATTACTGCTAATATGTATTTGGTGGCAGACTGCTGCTGTTGGACTGTCAGTCTGTCTAACTGACTGAGTTATATCTTTTATTTACCAACTTTATGCCAGAGTACAAACAGACACACACACACATGATTATGATAAAGATCATAAATTTTGGTTTGGTTCAGTTTTTTTTCTTGCTCCAGCTAATAGACAAGTGGGATACATTTTTTTTCTGAAATTTTTAAATTTTTCTTTTTTCCTCCATAAACAAACCATAAAAAATGAAATGCATTCAATATTAGAAATGAAGGAAGTTTATTTATTCTTACGAAATCTATTAAAATCAATAAAGATGATGAGTTGGCGACCAATAGAAGACAAACAAAAAAATTAAACTTTCGCTAAAATAAATTAAATATAGAACAGAAAGTAAATGTTTTTGGAAGCTGCACAATTTTGGCTGTGATTCAATGGAAGAGTGTGTGTGTGATTGAAGTGTAGAAAATGTCTGTGAAAAAAGCAAAACAAATCTTTTTCTTGCTGAAGCCTGTAAAGCGTAACATTTGTTTGAGAATTATTCTTTGATATATGATACCCCGAAAAGGGGTGTAATAAAATGTTTTCTTAGAAAATCTTAGAAATTCTAACAGTAAATCTATGCAAATTTTTTACCAAAAAATAGCATTTTTTGCATGTTTTTAGCAGTTCTGTTTTGAATAGCAACAAAACAACAAATTCAAATGAAATTGACATGACTAAAACAGCATAAAAATTGACAGCATCCATAGTATGTATTTAAAATATTTGCAATTTACTCACAGACCAACCGACAAACTGACTCTAGTACGAGCTAAATGAAATGGCTGCAGTAATATCGTCATATCATAATCACCATTACCAACCAGTAGTAGCAACCAACAACTGCAGCAGCCGTTTAGCCGCCAAAACGTCAAATAATCAAACAAAACGTAGCCAACCGTCGTTCAAACAAACCAATAATACAGCAACATTTTATATATGTTGATGTTGTTACAACTGCTGCTGGTGGCAGTTGTTTTTATTGTTGTTGTTGTAGTGGCAACGTACAACTTTGTCGTCTTCGTGTATTGACCTAAATTTTTGAACACGCATTCATTTAACGTTTTGTTGTTGGGTCGGTTGTTTAGTCGGTCGTTTGTTGCGTTTGTTGTGTTCGTTGATATGTTTGTTTTTTAGTTCGTTTGTATTGATAATTCATGGCTCTTGGAGAGAAATATATCAATATATAAATTGTAATAGTGATTCTTAAACAAAAAAAATCCTCAAATTGTGACTAATATTTCAATAGAAAAAGTACTTAGGATTTCATTACTTTTTCTATAGAAAAAATATTAAGATTTGACTACTTTTCCTATAGAAAATGTACTCAAAGACTGACGCCTATTCCTATAGAAAACGAACTCGGCTTCTGGTTACTCTTCCTATAGAAAAAAAGCATATAAATATATCTATGGAAAAGATCACTTTCTACAGAAAAAGTACTCACATTCTGACTACTTTTCCTATTGAAAAGGTACTTAGTACTAACTAACACTTCCTATGAAAATATGTACTCAGATTCTGACAATTTTTCCTTCAGATTCTGACTACATTTTCTATTAGATTCTACCTACTTTTTCTATGGAAAATATACTCAGATTATGACAAATTTTCCTACAGAAAAAGAATTCTGACCCTCTAGACAAAGTACCCAGATTAATGACTACTTCTTCTACCGACAAAGTACCACAAATCTGACCACTTTACTGACTGCTTCTCTTACAGAAAATGTACAAAAAATCTGAAAATTTTTCAATGGAAAAAGTACCCTGATTTACACCATCCTTCTACAGAAAAAGTACTCAGATTCTAACTACATCTCCTACAGATTAAGTACTGAAATTATACCTACTTTTCCTATAGAAAAAGTACTCAGATTCTGACAAATTTTCCTAAAGAAAAAGTACTTAGATTCTGACTACTTTTCCTATAGAAAAAGTATTTAGATTCTTCCTACTTTTTCTCTGGAAAAAGTACTTGGATTCTGATAACTTTTCCTACCGAAAAATTACAAAAATTCTGAATCCTTTTTCTATAGAAAAAGTACTCAGATTCTGACTTATGGAAAATGTACTTAGATACAGACTTCTTCTCCTATAGAAAAAGTACAAAAAATCTAAAAACTTTTTCAACAGAAAAAGTACCCAGATTTCGACTTCTTCTACTACAGAAAAAGTACTTAAATTCTGGCTTCATTTTCTATAGAAAAAGTATTCAGATTTTGACTACTTCTCCTACAAAAAAAAAGTACTGAAATTGAGACTACTTTCTCCTACAGAAATATTACACAGATTCTAACTGTTTTTCTTATAGAAAAACGAATCAAATTTTAGCTACTTTGGCCACAGAAAAAGTACTTCAATTCCCAGTACTTTTCCAGTAGAAAAAGTAATCAGACTCTTCATATTTTTCATATAGAAAAAGTACTCAGATTTTGACTACTTCCCCTACAGAATAATTTCTCAAATTCTGGCTTCATTTCGTATAGAAAAAGTACTCAGATTTTGAAAATTTCTTCTACAGAAAGAGTACTTAGGTCCTGACAACTTTTCTATAGAAAAAGTACTAAGATCCTGACAACTTTTCCTGTAGAAAAAGTACTTAGATCTTAACAACTTTTCCTATTGAAAAAGGACTCAAATCCTGACAACTTTTCCTATAGAAAAAGTACACAGATTCTGAAAACTTTTCCAAGAGAAAAACACGCTAAATTTTTCTATTCCCTTTTTTCAAGTACAAAAAGTATTCAAATTCTGACTACTTCTTTTACAGAATAAATACTCAGATTTCGACTTTTTCTTTCTATAGAAAAAGTACATATATTCTGACTATTTCTCCTCCTATTTCTCTAAAAGTACTTAGATTCTTTCCACTTTTCCTATAGAAAAAGTACTCAGATTCTGTCCACTTTTCCCTTAAAAAAGGTACTTAGACTCTGCCTACTTTTCCTATAGAAAAAGTACTCTGAAATCGACTGCTTTCTATATACAAAAGTGTGGCCTCCGGTAGGTTAGTGGTTAGTGTTCTAGTCTGGTAGACCGGAGGTGGTGGGTTCGATTCCCACCTGAGGCACTGGTTAAGGAGCGCACAACAGGCCCGATAGAGGCCTAGGTGTATTTCTTCGGATTTGATGTATATACATCCTCCTTTCTAACTAACTAACTAACTAACTAACCATATACAAAAGTCCTCAATTTCGGACTTTTATCCTGTAAAAAACCAGACAGATTGCGGCTACTTTCCCATTTAAGAACCACTGCTGCTGAACTGCGTTATATGCTACTACAAAGACTACTACTTTGACTTGTACTTCATATATTTAGATAAATATTTATTTACTACTACATACTACTAAAACAACAACAAAATAACGTTAAAGATATATTGCCAATGATTGAATTGAAAATATTCTGTTGTAGTTTTTTATTATTATTTTATTGAACACTGAATATTTAGAATTGTACACTAAAATCGAATTGTACGTATTTATACCCTACACCATTGTAGTGTGGAGGGTATATTGGGTTATGATCTTCTATTGTCTCAGTGACGAAGCCTATTGAAAATGATTATGATCGGTAGATTATTTCACCTAGCCCCCATATAACTGAACCCCCGAAATGGGCTTGTAAACCTTGTAATCAAAGTACAGGTCGCAATTTTGAAGATAATTTTATGAAATTTTGCACATAATCTTCTATTGTACTAGAGACGAATCCTATTGAAAATGGGTAACATTGGTCCAATATTTGACCTAGCCCCCATAAAACTGAACCCCCCGAATAGGGCTTTTAAGTTCATAATTATGTTTAATATTCTCGTATCTCGACAAAAAGCTGCAAAACCAAGTTCTGTACTCGCCTCCATGACCCTGATGAATTTTTTGATGATAAGGCCTCATTTTACCCCTACAGAAAGCCCCCTTCGAAATATGACTTAAATGTACACAATTTTATTCAACAAAAAATGGCCAAAATATATCTGAGACAAGGTACAAATCAACTTAAATGCTTTATTATGAAAACTAAATCACATTTTATTTTTATAACTAGTGTAGGTTATTTCATGGTCGGTCTCACCCGACTGTAACTTCTTATTTATTATTTTTTTTTTATTTATTTGTACAAGTGTTGCTTGACTCTGCAGCATGTTGTATTCAATACAGTTTCGATTTTTTTCAATTTATCTTTAATATGTATCTTGAATTTGAGGTTTGATTTAATATTTTTTTTTCCTCCTTTTGAGCAATATTTCGTTTTTGTATTTCCTTTAAATAAAATAAAAAAAACTCTATAATACAAATACTATATTTTATTTAATGCATTTAGCATTCACGTATTTCGTTTGCCGGTGCGCGAGTTATGCGAAGTGAATTCAATTTTCTACTTCTCTGACAATTGTTGAATTGTCGGTTGTTATAGAGAAAAAATAATGTATAGAATTTTATATCTATGATTTTACATCGGTAGCAAAAGGAAAACAAAATGGAGAGCTGCATTTATGAATTGATGAACAGTGAACAAAAATTAGTTCACAATAAATGGATTTTTTTTTATTTTATTTTTCTTTCTTTGTATTTTATTATTGATGGGAACTGTGAATGGAAGTTCTTATTTTGAAAGCATTTTATTTAATGTCAGTTGAATGCAAAGTAAAAGGATATAAAATGTTAGAGGTTAAACAGAAAACTATATAGTAAAGTTTTCAAAGGCTAGCTACTCTGGGAAAATCTATTGAATTATACGCAATATATCAACATTCCAGAAAAACTATTCTTAATAACTATTTTAAATACCTTTTCAGAATTATATTTAAAATCGTCACTCACCTGAAAATAAAACAAAAAATATTTTATTATAATAAGAAAAGTCATAAATTATATTATTTTTAAACACTTAGCTTAAATGAGGAAAAAAATCTCTTAATCTTAATTGTTACTTAAAGCCTATACATTTCCCAAGCTTTAAACGTTTTAGCTTTACCAATTTCCCATATTGTTTATATTTATTGCTGTACTTAAATTTAATCTTAAATTGAACTTATAAATAAATTTTGTATTTATTCGAGTTATTTTTTTTCATATTTTATGAATGTTATTTATGCTGTGGGTGACACATGTGTTCGTTACAGCAGAAAAAAAAACAAAAAATTTAATATAAAACATTATATGAACAGTATAAAAGTAACATTCATACTTATTTATTCATTCATACTGCATTCACAAGTTGCCAATAAAACACTGAGTACTCGTTTAACGACATAAGGACAATTTTTATAACATTTAAATTAATTTGAATTTTTCGATTAAAAGTACCCAGAATCTAAGTACTTTTTCTACAGAAAAGTATGAAGAATCTGAATACTTTTTCTACAGGAAAAGTTGTCAGATTCTGAGTACTTTTTCTATAGGAAAAATTTTCAGAATCGGAGTACTTTTTCTATAGGAAAAGTTGTCAGAATCTGAGTACTGTTTCCAAGAGAAAAGTTGTCGGAATCTGAGTACATTTCTTAAGGAAAAGTTGTCATAATCTGATTACTTTTTCTATAGGAAAAGTGGTCGAAATCTGAGTACTTTTTCCATAGGAAATGTTGTCAGAATTTGAGTACTTTTTCTATAGGAAAAGTTGTCTGAATCTGGGTACTTTTCTTATAGGAAAAGATGTCAGAATCTGAGTACTTTTTCTATAGGAAAAGTTTCAAAATCTGAGTACTTATTTTATAGGTAAAGTTGTCAGAATCTGAGTACTTTTTCTATGGGAAAAGTTGTCAGAATCGGAGTACTTTTTATATAAGAAAAGTTGTCAGAATTTGAGTACTTTTTCTATAGGAAAAGTTGTCAGAATCAGTATTCTTTCTACGGGAAAAGTTGTCAGAACCGGAGTACTTTTTCTATAGGAAAACTTGTCAGAATTTGGTTACGTTTTCTATAGGACAAATTGTCTGAATCTGAGTATATTTTCTATAGGAAAAGTTGTCAATATCTTAGTACTTTCTCTATGTAAAAGGTTAAAAGAAATTTAAGTACTTTTTCTATGTAAAAGGTTAACAGAATTTGAGTACTTTTTCTAAGGGAAAGTCGTCAGAATCTGAGTACTTTTTCTATAGGAAAAATTGTCAGAATCTCAGTACTTTTTCTAAAGGAAAAGTTGTCAGAATCTGAGTACTTTTTCTTAAGGGAAAGTTTTTAGAATCTAAGTATTGTTTCCAAAGGAAAAGGTGTCAGAATCTGAGTACTGTTTCCAAGGGAAAAGTTGTCAGAATCTGAGTATTTTTTCTATAGGAAAAGTTGTCAAAACCTGAGTACTTTTTCTAAAGGTAAAGTTGTCAGAATCTGATTACTTTTTTCTATAGGAAAGGAAGTCAGAATGTGAGTACTTTTTCTATGTGAAAAGTTGTCAGAATCTGATTATTCTCTGAAGAACAAGTTGTAAGAATCTGAGTACTTTTACCAATAGGCCGTTAAACTTGACCCTAGTGTATCACAAACATACATATTTTCCATATTCACAATGAAAATACAACAGCAAATAATTGTTAGTGGGTCAAGTGGCCAAAGCTACATTTAAGCCATGTAAGAATACAGCAAAAAAAAAAAACTACAACAAACATACAACTAAAGAAAAACATTCAAGAAATAACGATATGAAAACAAAACCCAAAACGATTTTGTTTAAATGTTCAAACACCCACATTGCAACCAGAAAAAAAAATTGAGAAAAGAAAAAGTGAATTTCCCATTTAGCTAAAGTCAGCAACATAAATTTACTAACAACAACAAAAAACTGTATATAAATTTATGTTGTTGTATTTTTAGTAAATATTAATTAAATATTTTTTTTCTATTTGAAACACAGCAACACACTTCCCATCTAAAGGAAAAACTTTTATTCAGGGAACAAAAGAAAAAAACAACAATGAGAAAAAAATGTTGTAGGTGGCGTTAGTGTCAAAACTTAAACAGTCATCAATTATAGTTTTTAATATTTTATTGTTTATTAGTTTAAAAAGCAATTTGTTATTAGAGTATTACTTATAATGATTTATTTTCCACACAATTGTTGGCATTTAAATACATAATTTTAATAATTGGTAATTGTTTACTCCCACTAACTTTTGGTAAAATTAAAGTTAGAATCATAAAAAAATTTAGTTGTCCCAACAATAAATATGTAACAACAAATAAAAATATGAAATTTTTTTTTTCAAATTTTGGTTTTCATAATTGATATCACTTATCTTTGTATACCTACATTCATTGTCTACTTTTAGCGCTATTTTTAGTTAATAATTACTGTGTCAATTTATGACTTCAATAAATCACTATACAATTACTGCAGAAATAAAACAATAAAGCTAAATAATACACATAAACAATTGTTTACTTATCACAATATGTATAATTAATCAATTGTAAAATTAGTCAACTTTAATGATAAATAAAATCGGGGTAGATATCATTAATGGTTATTAAGTGGAACCATATTATTTTTATCGTTTTTACGATTCGTTAGCCACCGTTATTTTTCAAGTGATTTTAGTGTAAAAGCGATAAATTAAAAATTTAATTGAGAATTTTATCACAGCACATTTTCTACAGAAAATTTGTCAGAATCTGAGTACTTTTTCTAAAGGGAAAGTAGTCAATATCGGAGTTTCTATAGAAAATGTAGTCAGAAACTTAATAAATTTTTATAGAACCTGAGTACTTTTTCTAAAGGTATCAACATCTGAGCACGTTTACTATAGGAAAAGTTATCGGAATCTGAGTACATTTCTTAAGGAAAAGTTGTCATAATCTGATTACTTTTTCTATAGGAAAAGTGGTCGAAATCTGAGTACTTTTTCCATAGGAAATGTTGTCAGAATTTGAGTACTTTTTCTATAGGAAAAGTTGTCTGAATCTGGGTACTTTTCTTATAGGAAAAGATGTCAGAATCTGAGTACTTTTTCTATAGGAAAAGTTTCAAAATCTGAGTACTTATTTTATAGGTAAAGTTGTCAGAATCTGAGTACTTTTTCTATGGGAAAAGTTGTCAGAATCGGAGTACTTTTTATATAAGAAAAGTTGTCAGAATTTGAGTACTTTTTCTATAGGAAAAGTTGTCAGAATCAGTATTCTTTCTACGGGAAAAGTTGTCAGAACCGGAGTACTTTTTCTATAGGAAAACTTGTCAGAATTTGGTTACGTTTTCTATAGGACAAATTGTCTGAATCTGAGTATATTTTCTATAGGAAAAGTTGTCAATATCTTAGTACTTTCTCTATGTAAAAGGTTAAAAGAAATTTAAGTACTTTTTCTATGTAAAAGGTTAACAGAATTTGAGTACTTTTTCTAAGGGAAAGTCGTCAGAATCTGAGTACTTTTTCTATAGGAAAAATTGTCAGAATCTCAGTACTTTTTCTAAAGGAAAAGTTGTCAGAATCTGAGTACTTTTTCTTAAGGGAAAGTTTTTAGAATCTAAGTATTGTTTCCAAAGGAAAAGGTGTCAGAATCTGAGTACTGTTTCCAAGGGAAAAGTTGTCAGAATCTGAGTATTTTTTCTATAGGAAAAGTTGTCAAAACCTGAGTACTTTTTCTAAAGGTAAAGTTGTCAGAATCTGATTACTTTTTTCTATAGGAAAGGAAGTCAGAATGTGAGTACTTTTTCTATGTGAAAAGTTGTCAGAATCTGATTATTCTCTGAAGAACAAGTTGTAAGAATCTGAGTACTTTTACCAATAGGCCGTTAAACTTGACCCTAGTGTATCACAAACATACATATTTTCCATATTCACAATGAAAATACAACAGCAAATAATTGTTAGTGGGTCAAGTGGCCAAAGCTACATTTAAGCCATGTAAGAATACAGCAAAAAAAAAAACTACAACAAACATACAACTAAAGAAAAACATTCAAGAAATAACGATATGAAAACAAAACCCAAAACGATTTTGTTTAAATGTTCAAACACCCACATTGCAACCAGAAAAAAAAATTGAGAAAAGAAAAAGTGAATTTCCCATTTAGCTAAAGTCAGCAACATAAATTTACTAACAACAACAAAAAACTGTATATAAATTTATGTTGTTGTATTTTTAGTAAATATTAATTAAATATTTTTTTTCTATTTGAAACACAGCAACACACTTCCCATCTAAAGGAAAAACTTTTATTCAGGGAACAAAAGAAAAAAACAACAATGAGAAAAAAATGTTGTAGGTGGCGTTAGTGTCAAAACTTAAACAGTCATCAATTATAGTTTTTAATATTTTATTGTTTATTAGTTTAAAAAGCAATTTGTTATTAGAGTATTACTTATAATGATTTATTTTCCACACAATTGTTGGCATTTAAATACATAATTTTAATAATTGGTAATTGTTTACTCCCACTAACTTTTGGTAAAATTAAAGTTAGAATCATAAAAAAATTTAGTTGTCCCAACAATAAATATGTAACAACAAATAAAAATATGAAATTTTTTTTTTCAAATTTTGGTTTTCATAATTGATATCACTTATCTTTGTATACCTACATTCATTGTCTACTTTTAGCGCTATTTTTAGTTAATAATTACTGTGTCAATTTATGACTTCAATAAATCACTATACAATTACTGCAGAAATAAAACAATAAAGCTAAATAATACACATAAACAATTGTTTACTTATCACAATATGTATAATTAATCAATTGTAAAATTAGTCAACTTTAATGATAAATAAAATCGGGGTAGATATCATTAATGGTTATTAAGTGGAACCATATTATTTTTATCGTTTTTACGATTCGTTAGCCACCGTTATTTTTCAAGTGATTTTAGTGTAAAAGCGATAAATTAAAAATTTAATTGAGAATTTTATCACAGCACATTTTCTACAGAAAATTTGTCAGAATCTGAGTACTTTTTCTAAAGGGAAAGTAGTCAATATCGGAGTTTCTATAGAAAATGTAGTCAGAAACTTAATAAATTTTTATAGAACCTGAGTACTTTTTCTAAAGGTATCAACATCTGAGCACGTTTACTATAGGAAAAGTTATCAGAATCCGAATACTTTTTCTATAGGAAAGAAGATCAGAGTCTGCGTACTTTTTCTATAGAATCTGAGTTCTTTCTATAGGAAAAGTTGTCAAAATCTGAGAATTTTTTACCATAGGAAAAGTTGTCAGAATCTCAGCACTTTCTCTACAGGAAAAGTTGTCAGAATCTGAGCACCTTTTCCTGGAAAAGTTGTCAGAATATAAGCACTTGCTCTACAGGAAAATTTGTCAGAATCAGAAAACTTGCTCTACAGAAAAAGTTGCCAGAATCTGAGCCCTTTCTCTACAGGAAAAGTTGTCAGAATCTGAGCACTTTCTCCACAGGAAAAGTTGGCAGAATCTGAGCACTTTTTCTATAGGAAAAGTTGTCAGAATCAGAACACTTGCTCTACAGAAAAAGTTGTCAGAATCTGAGCACTTTCTCTACAGGAAAAGTTGTAGGAATCTGAGCACTTTTTCTATATGAAAAGTTGTCAGAATCAGAGCACTTTTTCCATGGAAAAAGTTGTCAGAGTCTAAGCACTTTTTCTATAGGAAAAGTTGTCAGAATCAGAACACTTGCTCTACAGAAAAAGTTGTCAGAATCTGAGCACTTTTTCTATAGGAAAAGTTGTCAGCATCAGATAACATTTTTCAAAGGAAAAGTTATCAGAATGTGAGCACTTTTCATAATCAGAATCTGATCACTTTTTCTATAGGAAAAGTTGTCAGAATCTGAGAACTTTTTCTATAGGAAAAGTTGTCAGAATCTGAGCACTTTTTCTATAGGGAAGGAGATCAGAGTCTGCGTGCTTTTGCTATAGGAAAAGTTATCAGGATCAGAGTACTTTTTCTACAGGAAAAGTTGTCAGAATGTGAGCACTTTTTTATAGGAAAAGTTGTCAGAATCTGACTACTTTTGCTATAGGCAAGGAGATCAGAGTCTGCGTATTTTTTCTATAGAATCTAAGTTATTTCTATAAGAAAAGTTGTAAAAATCCTATAGAAAAGAAAATTTATCGAAAATTTCTAGTAAAAAAATATTCTATAGATTTAGCAACTCTATGGAATAAAAAAAAATATTCATGCATACTCTCAAAATCACTCACTTGGGTGTTATTTAGTTAGTAGTTTTCAACTATTTGGATTTGTCAAAGCAAAACGTAACTATAAAAAACAAATCATTTGAAAATCCAAATCAAATGCTTGTTTAGTGTTGTTAAATTCCTAAAATTGATTATTGGAACGTTACTTTTTGTTTGAATTTTACTCACAACAGACTAAAAAAAGAAGAACGTGTGCCCACGTTAATTACTCCACTTACGGACAGATACAATTACGATGAGAATATTCACTCATATGAACGAATAGATAGATGGATGAATGGTTAGTTAGTGTAACAAATGAAAACGATTAAAGAGGAAAAAACAAATCATACAGGTTTTACAAATGCAACAACTATCGTACAAATAGTAAAACAGTAACAACAACAACTATAACTATTCACATACACTGAGTGAGTGCAGTGTTAAAGAGCAGTTTTGTAGTAGTTGTCTCAAATACTCTTAATTAGAAGTTGCACTCAGTGTTGCCAACTTAGTGCTTTTAGCACTATTTGCGGTGCCTTTTGGTGTGCCAAACGCGGAAAATTTTGCTCATGGTGCCTTTTTTCAAAAAGGCACTACAGTGGTGCTTTCTAATTTTATGACAGTGCATTTAGTGCTTTTTATACCCACCATCAAAAAAGATGAGTGGGGTATATTGATTTTGTCACTCCGTTTGTAACACATCGAAATATTGGTCGTAGACCCACAAAAGTATATATATTTTGGGTCCTTATTAAATTCTAAGCCGATCTAACCATGTCCATCCGTCTGTTCATCTGTCCGTCCGTCTGTCTGTTGAAAGCACGATAGGGTTAGATCGGAAAGAGCAAGCGAGTTAAATTTTTCCACAAATATTTCTTATAGGTAAGTTTTGTTTGGTATGGCAAATGGGCAATATGGGTCCGCAATTTCGCATATCCCCCATACAAGTGACCCCCCGAAAAACAGCTTTAACAGTCACAACTGTTTTAAACATACGAGTATAGCGATAAAATAAGTTTTATATGCGTCAAAATCTCTGTACCAAATTTTATGGGAATCGGTCCAAAATTGACCCTACCCCCCATACGAGTATAGCGATGAAATTCAACATAAGTAAGTTTTATATAAGCCAAAATCTCTACTAAATTTTATAGAAATAGGTCTATAATTGAGCCTACCCCCATATAAGGTCTCCTTCAGAAAATTATTTAAACGGTCATTACTGACTTAAAAATACGAGTATAGCGATGAAATTCGGCATAAATAAGTTTTATATAAGGCAAAATGTCTCTACCAAATTTTATGGGAATTGGTCCATAACTGACCTTACCCCCAAATAAGGTCTCCCTATGAGTGCAGTGTTGAAATTCAACATAAGTAACTTTTATATGCATCAAAATTTCTCTACCAAATGACATTAATACTCATTACCGACTTAAAAATATTCGACATAAATATGTTTTATATAAGCCAAAATCTCTCTAGCAAATTTTACGGCAATCGGTCCATAATTGACCCTACCCCCACATATTGTCACCTTCAAAAATTGATTTTAACGCTCTTTACTGACTTAAAAATACGAGTATAGCGGAGAAATTCGAAATAAACAACTTTTATACAAACGTAATCTTCCTACCGAATTTAATTCGGATTTTTCGGTAACCTTCCCTACCCCCTATTAAGGTCCCCTTAAAAATATGAGTACAGCGATGAAAATTGACAAAAAATAAGTTTTATACAATTTTTTTACACAATTGAACCTATCCCTAATATATAAAGCCTCCATGATTACTTCATCGTTGTACTCGCAATAAAAAGATTTTTATTATAATTCTTTATTCCGAATTTTATGACGATATAACTGACCAACAAAACAAAATCTATGTACAAAATTTTATGGGTATCGATATATAAACTTAAAAATAATATATATAGATTTTGCAAAAAAAATATATTTCACACAAGTTTACAATTTGGGTGTGGTTACATCGGTTCGCCAGTTGGTAGTGTGCCTGTCAGTTTGAATGTTTAATGACATTTTACTATTTTTAAAATAACTTTTAAACAAATCAAGGAATTTGAAAATTTCTCATCTTATTTATCTAATATTCGTCAAACATTAGTTTTAGTTCTTACGTTACTAAAAATCTAACTCACACAGATGAAAGACTTTAGTATGACGCATGTTTTGTTTTGTAGTCAATGTTCTAAAAAACGAATTTTGGAGTCTTGTAGGAAATGAGCGAAATAATGTGCAATTTTTATTAAAATAAACAATATTTGACTAAAAAACGTTAGTGCTTTTTTACCCATTTTCAGTTAGAAAATTACGCTTTTTTACCCCTTTTTAATTTTTTTGCGCGCGTTTTGCTTGACCAATGTTGGCAACACTGGTTGCACTACATGCACCCAGGCAAGCATGTGTTGTTTTTTTTTCCACTTTAAAATTGTGTTGCAAGTTGTTTTGTTGTTGGCACGAGTATGTGAATGTGTTACAAAATAAATGAGATAATGAAGAAGATGATAATCATGATGATATGAGTTCGAGTACTCTACTCATATATTTTGACATACTTCAAGTGGGTATTGTTTTTGCTGGCATCGTTGCTATTGTTTTTTGTAATTTTAATTGATTAATGATTTATTGGTTTTATTGAGAATTGTATTAATTTAGTTGTTTTTGTAGTTATTACTTGATGTTTTGTGTTTCTAATAAGGGTTATTGAGTTTTGGAAATTGAATTGTTCAGTAGTTTTAATTGTGGTTTTAAAATGTGTAAATTTTGATTAAATATTGCGGTTATGATTTTAAATTAGTGTTAGCAATTTTATGGATTAATTTTAAAATAAATATAATTAAAGACAATTGTCCATTTCACAATCGATGTCGTATCGTTGTATGTAATATTTTTTTCTTTAAATAACTCTTTTTGACACAAAAATAAAACAGACTATAGACTATAAGCTAGACCATAGACTAGACCATAGACTAGACTATAGATTACACCATAGACTCGACCATAGATTAAACTATAGACTAGACTATAGACTAGACTATAGACTAGACTATAGACTAGACTATAGACTAGACTATAGACTAGACTATAGACTACAGACTAGACTATAGACTAGACTATAGAATAGACTATAGACTAGACTATAGACTAGACTATATACTAGACTATAGACTAGACTATAGACTAGACTATAGACTAGACTATAGACTAGACTATAGACTAGACTATAGACTAGACTATAGACTAGACTGTAGACTAGACTATAGACTAGACTATGGACTAGACTATAGACTAGACTATAGACTAGGCTATAGACTAGACTGTAGACTAGACTGTAGACTAGGCTATAGACTAGACTGTAGACTAGGCTATAGACTAGACTATAGACTTGACTATAGAAATTTAAAAAATTTCATGTATATAAAGAATTTAACTAATCAACTCATTATATAACAACTCTGACCCTATTTCAACACTCGTGCACAGCACAGCGTCTGCCTGTCATTAGACATGTTTAAAATGCTAGCGGGTGGCAAGGTGTTTTGTATAGTTAAAGTGCGCATGCGCTCACCTTTATACACATGCGGCGAAAACACTCTACCCATTTACTTTAAAACTCTAACACGCCTGTACTCAAACTAAAACAAACAATATCCAAAAATAAAAAAAACAATCTAACTCAATATTTGTGTATCTAGATACAAATAAATTTAACTTCTATGAAATAAAAACGTGATGAGAATTGTATAATTTTTTTATATTTTCAAAATTCAGTGTTTATTTTTAAGTATTTTATTTATTAGAAGAAAACTTCGGTTTTCCAAAAATCACAACTACTAGAACAAGTTGAATGTGTGCCTTATAAAATGACATTAATCTAGTGTTTGGCGCTTAGTTTATCAGGCACTACAGTTGTCCGTCCATCTGTTTATTTGATTCAATTGATAAATAACTGGTTTTTGTTAATAAAATTAAACGTAATTTATTTAATATAAAAAGAGTTAAACAATTATTTAAACAAAGCAAAGTTGTAATGTTTAGAACAAGGTGTTGAACGTTGATTAATAAATAATACACACAACTGTTAAAATAAAATAAAAAATTGTGGCATGCCTCTTATTGGGTGTGTTTTTATACAATTGAGTAATAAACAAATTAGATAAGAGAAATCAATAAAATAATATTTTAACAATAAAGAACTTTTAAAAAGTGATTTATACAAAATTTGTTTTACAAAATTTTTGAATATTTTGCTTTAAGAAGAGAAATTTAAAAATATTTCCTAAATTTTTCGAAATTTTTAAAAATTATGCAATAAGATGAGAAATTAAAAAAAAATCTAAAAGAAATGATTTTTTTTCTAAATTTTCCATAAGAAGAAAAATTTTTGGACATTTCCTATAAGAAGAGAAATTAGAAAAAATAAGTAAAATTTTGTTAAATTTTCCATAAGAAGTGAAATTTTCGAAAATTTTTCTAATAGAGGAGAACTTTTCGGCAATTGTATAGAAGAAGATGATAAATTTTTAGAAACTCTTCTATGAAGAGAATTTTTTTTTTGACATGTTTTATGAAAGAGATAAACTTTTCGAAAATTTTTTGTAAGAAGTATCAAAAAAATGATAAATAAAGACATTTTTTCGAAAAATGTTAATAAAATTTACACGAAAATTTTCCATACAAAGAGAATTTTCTCGAAAATTTTCCATACAAAGAGAATTTTCTCGAAAATTTTCCATACAAAGAGAATTTTATAGAGAATGTTCGATAAAAAGAGAATTTTCTCGAAAATTTTCGATACTAAGAGAATTTTCTCGAAAATTTTCGATAAAAAGAGAATTTTCTCGAAAATGCTCGATAAAAAGAGAATTTTCTCGAAAATGTTCGATAAGAAGAGAATTTTCTAGAAAATGTTCGATAAAAAGAGAATTTTGTCGAAAATGTTAGATAAAAAGAGAATTTTCTCGAAAATGTTCGATAAAAAGAGAATTTTCTCGAAAATGTTCGATAAAAAGAGAATTTTCTTGAAAATGTTCGATAAAAAGAGAATTTTATCGAAAATGTTCGATAAAAAGAGAACTTTCTCGAAAATGTTCGATAAAAAGAGAATTTTCTCGAAAATGTTCGATAAAAAGAGAATTTTCTCGAAAATGTTTGATAAAAAGAGAATTTTCTTGAAAATCTTCCATAAAAAGAGAATTTTCTCAAAAATTTTCGATAAAAAGAGAATTTTCTCGAAAATGTTAGATAAAAAGAGAATTTTCTCGAAAAATTTCTATAAAAAGAGAATTTTCTCGAAAAATTTCTATAAAAAGAGAATTTTCTCGAAAAATGTCTATAAAAAGAGAATTTTCTCGAAAAATTTCTATAAAAAGAGAATTTTCTCGAAAAATCTCTATAAAAAGAGAATTTTCTCGAAAATTTCTATAAAAAGAGAATTTTCTCGAAAAATTTCTATAAAAAGAGAATTTTCTCGAAAAATTTCTATAAAAAGAGAATTTTCTCGAAAAATTTCTATAAAAAGAGAATTTTCTCGAAAAATTTCTATAAAAAGAGAATTTTCTATAAAAAGAGAATTTTCTCGAAAATATTCTATAAAAAGAGAATTTTCTCGAAAATATTCTATAAAAAGAGAATTTTCTCGAAAATATTCTATAAAAAGAGAATTTTCTCGAAAATATTCTATAAAAAGAGAATTTTCTCGAAAATATTCTATAAAAAGAGAATTTTCTCGAAAATTTTCTATAAAAAGAGAATTTTCTCGAAAATTTTCTATAAAAAGAGAATTTTCTCGAAAATTTTCTATAAAAAGAGAATTTTCTCGAAAATTTTCTATAAAAAGAGAATTTTCTCGAAAATTTTCTATAAAAAGAGAATTTTCTCGAAAATTTTCTATAAAAAGAGAATTTTCTCGAAAATTTTCTATAAAAAGAGAATTTTCTCGAATATTTTCTATAAAAAGAGAATTTTCTCGAAAATTTTCTATAAAAAGAGAATTTTCTCGAAAATTTTCTATAAAAAGAGAATTTTCTCGAAAAATTTCTATAAAAAGAGAATTTTCTCGAAAAAATTTCTATAAAAAGAGAATTTTCTCGAAAAAATTTCTATAAAAAGAGAATTTTCTCGAAAAAATTTCTATAAAAAGAGAATTTTCTCGAAAAAATTTCTATAAAAAGAGAATTTTCTCGAAAAAATTTCTATAAAAAGAGAATTTTCTCGAAAAAATTTCTATAAAAAGAGAATTTTCTCGAAAAAATTTCTATAAAAAGAGAATTTTCTCGAAAAAATTTCTATAAAAAGAGAATTTTCTCGAAAAAATTTCTATAAAAAGAGAATTTTCTCGAAAAATTTTCTATAAAAAGAGAATTTTCTCGAAAATTTTCTATAAAAAGAGAATTTTCTCGAAAATTTTCTATAAAAAGAGAATTTTCTCGAAAATTTTCTATAAAAAGAGAATTTTCTCGAAAATTTCTATAAAAAGAGAATTTTCTCGAAAATTTTCTATAAAAGAGAATTTTCTCGAAAATTTTCTATAAAAAGAGAATTTTCTCGAAAATTTTCTATAAAAAGAGAATTTTCTCGAATATTTTCTATAAAAAGAGAATTTTCTCGAAAATTTTCTATAAAAAGAGAATTTTCTCGAAAATTTTCTATAAAAAGAGAATTTTCTCGAAAAAATTTCTATAAAATGAGAATTTTCTCGAAAAAATTTCTATAAAAGAGAATTTTCTCGAAAAAATTTCTATAAAAAGAGAATTTTCTCGAAAAAATTTCTATAAAAGAGAATTTTCTCGAAAAAATTTCTATAAAAAGAGAATTTTCTCGAAAAAATTTCTATAAAAAGAGAATTTTCTCGAAAAAATTTCTATAAAAAGAGAATTTTCTCGAAAAAATTTCTATAAAAAGAGAATTTTCTCGAAAAAATTTCTATAAAAAGAGAATTTTCTCGAAAAAATTTCTATAAAAAGAGAATTTTCTCGAAAAAATTTCTATAAAAAGAGAATTTTCTCGAAAAAATTTCTATAAAAAGAGAATTTTCTCGAAAAATTTCTATAAAAAGAGAATTTTCTCGAAAATTTTCTATAAAAAGAGAATTTTCTCGAAAATTTTCTATAAAAAGAGAATTTTCTCGAAAATTTTCTATAAAAAGAGAATTTTCTCGAAAATTTTCTATAAAAGAGAATTTTCTCGAAAATTTTCTATAAAAAGAGAATTTTCTCGAAAATTTTCTATAAAAAGAGAATTTTCTCGAAAATTTTCTATAAAAAGAGAATTTTCTCGAAAATTTTCTATAAAAAGAGAATTTTCTCGAAAATTTTCTATAAAAAGAGAATTTTCTCGAAAATTTTCTATAAAAAGAGAATTTTCTCGAAAATTTTCTATAAAAGAGAATTTTCTCGAAAATTTTCTATAAAAAGAGAATTTTCTAGAAAATTTTCTATAAAAAGAGAATTTTCTCGAAAATGTTCGATAAAAAGAGAATTTTCTCGAAAATGTTCGATAAAAAGAGAATTTTCTCGAAAATGTTCGATAAAAAGAGAATTTTCTTGAAAATCTTCTATAAAAAGAGAATTTTCTCGAAAATTTTCTATAAAAAGAGAATTTTCTCGAAAAGAGAAAGAGAATTTTCTCGAAAATTTTCTATAAAAGAGAATTTTCTCGAAAATTTTCTATAAAAGAGAATTTTCTCGAAAATTTTCTATAAAAAGAGAATTTTCTCGAAAATTTTCTATAAAAAGAGAATTTTCTCGAAAATTTTCTATAAAAAAGAATTTTCTCGAAAATTTCCTAGAAAAAGAGAATTTTCTCGAAAAATTTTCCATGAAAAGAGAATTTTCTCGAAAATTTTCCATAAAAAGAGAATTTTCTCGAAAATTTTCTATAAAGAGAAAATTTTTTTTCAAAAATTTTCTAGAAAAAGAGAATTTTCTTAAATAATTTCTATAAAAAGAGAATTTTCTCGAAAATTTTTCTATAAAAAGAGAATTTTTCGAATATTTTCAATAAAAAGAGAATTTTTTCAAAAATTTTCTATAAAAAGAGAATTTTGTCGAAAATTTTCTATAAAATGTAAATTTTGTCGAAAAATTTTAATGAGAAAGAGAATTAGCTTGAGAAACTTTTCTATAAAAATATAATTTTTCTTTAAAACTAGAATTTTATTTAATTTGTAATATTATTGCCAATTGGCAGTTACAGTAACAAGAAATCAAAAAAAAAAAAAAAAATAAATAACAGAATAATTTTATTTGTGATTGATCGTGTCTATCATAATTTATTACATTTTATTGAATATTTTATATTGTGTATTCCCTCACATTAATAATTTATTACAAAGAATTGTTCAATGTTGTTAAGCATGCGCTTTAACAATAAGTTGTCGTCATCGACAACGCAACCATTAATATGTCCCTCCAGCTGTCCTTAGCATTCATTCGAACAACAAAATTTAACTGTATGCGATCGTGCGTGCATGTATCGTAACATGTGCCAGAAACCAGTAGTTTCCAACACCCCAGACCAGCCAACTTTATAGAAATCAAAAAATAAAAAACTTAATGATGAATTTGTTCAATATAATTTAAACGATTTCTTTAGGCCTTTAAAGTTTTTCTACTGCAAGTAAGACAGCAAAGCTTAACAATTTGTGTACTTTGTTTTCAATATTAAAAATTTCATAACATGCTTGCATGAATAAATGTTTGAATGAGCGAATGATTACAATGTTCATGTTTAAGCATATGGACGGACTCATACATTCAAACTATATTCATATGATTTATGCAATCACAATTATAATTGATTTTTATTTATTTTCTTGATTTTTTTTTAATCAAAAATTTTAAATTCTGCGTGTTCAGTATTCAGCTATTGCGTTTTAAAATTTAAATTTTACATGTTTGTTAGAATTGGGTTTGGTCATGTCAATTATTAGAACAATTTTGTTATAATTCCAGATAATACCGATAATAAACATGTCAGTATGTCTTATTGCTCAATAGTAATCTAGATGAAGTGATAATTGGTTTTTAAATATGATCATGTACAAAAAAAAATCAAGAAAAATTTATAATTTTAACGAAATGTAAATTAAATAATTGAATAATTTATAATACTGTAATAAAAAAGCTCATAATTATGAAAATAAAACTAAAGCAGGGCATGTTTCAGAGCTATTTTCCGTCTTGAAAATAGTTCAGATTCTAAGCTATTTTATGTCTAGAAAACAGTTCAGACTCTGAGTTATTTTCCGTCTAGAAAATAGTTCCGATTATGAGCTATTTCCCTTCTACAAAATAGTTCAGATTCTGAGCTATTTTCCGTCTAGAAAATAGTTCAGCGTCTAGGCTATTTTCAGTCTGGCAAATAGTTCAGCGTCTAAGCTATTTTCTGTCTAGAATGTAGTTCAGATTCGAAGCTAATTTCCGTCTAGATAGTAGTTCAGATTCGGAGCTATTTTCCGTCTAGATAGTAGTTCAGATTCAGAGCTATTTTCCGTCTAGCTAACAGTTCAGAATTGGAGCTACTTTTCGTCTTGATAACAATTCAGATTCTAAGCTATTTGGCATCTAGACAATAGTTCCGCCGATTGTGAGTTATTTTCCATCCAGAAAACAGTTCAGATTCGATCTAACTTCCGTCTAGATAGTAGTTCAGATTTGGAGCTATATTCCGTCTAGATAATAGTTCCGATTCTGATATATTTGCCGTCTAGAAAGAACTTCAGATTGTGAGCTATTTTCCGTCTAGAAAAGAGTTCAGATTAGGAGCTGATTTCCGACTATATTGTTGTTCATATTCGGAGCTATTTACCGCCTAGAAAATAGTTCAGATTATGAGCTATTTGTCATCTAGAAAACAGTTCGGATTCTAAGCTATTTGGAGTCTAGATAATAGTCCAGATTCCGAGCTATAAGCCGTCTAGAAAGAAATTCAGATTGGAACTACTTTCCGTCCAGATAGTTCAGATTTAGACCTATTTTCAGAGTAGAAAATAGTTCAGATTCTGAGATATTTTCCGTCTAGAAAGAAATTCAGATTGGAACTACTTTCCGTCCAGATAGTTCAGATTTAGACCTATTTTCAGAGTAGAAAATAGTTCAGATTCTGAGCTATTTGCCGTCTAGAAAATACTTTAAATTATGAGCTATTTTCCGTCTTGAAAACAGTTTAAACTCTAAGGTATTTGCCATCTAGATGTAATCGCAAAACTACGTCATTAAAATATATTTCATTTAAACATCTTATTGCATCTGCATGATCATTAAAATGAGGTTTATCAAACTGATTATTTACAATCAACAAATATTATCGTTGTTGTTATTATTATTATTTTGATTAATTCCACCAAAGTAAAAGCTTGCAAAATCCATTCGTAAATAAACAGACAGATGTTATACATTGGGAATATGAGCCAATCATACACGTAAAGAAATGTTTACATAAACGTAAATACCATGTAAACTTAATGTAAATATTGTAATATTCATATACACAAGATTACGAACAGTATAAGCCCACAGATTGGGTATCAGCACTAGTAGAGTAAAGATTTTACAAATATTGGATTTACTGCAAGAAAACATGCCGACAATGATGTTGCTGATGTTTGTTAATGTGTAAGAAGAAGGCAATGGCCCTTGCTGAACAACAAAACAAAAAATACGAAACCTTCACAGTGAAATTGGTAAAATAACAAAAACAAATAATACATTGCACTCATCTTCATTGAAAATGTTATCAACGAAATTTTCTATGGAGTACATGGATCATGAAATAGAGAATGTTTGTTGTTTTTTTATCGTTTTGAATTAACGCAAAATGCCGGCATTTAATTTTATTTATGAAAAAAGTAGAAATGGCAAAAATGGCATTAAAACCAAACAAAAAGTTCAAGGGCTAAATGGGAAAATACTCATTTTCTTTTTTTTCAATAGATAAAAATAGAGTCAGCCAGGTACTTACGAGGTCATACGCAAAATAGATAAATTTGATATGAAAATATTTTTAACATGTTTAGAGTCCATTAGAAATTGTTAAAAGTTCAAAATAAATTAACACTCAGTTTTGCGCAGTAAAATGGAGAAGTTTAATGTTATTTTTTAACCATGAAAATAAATATATGAAAAAACCAAGAGTTCAAGTAAGTTTTATTTATATGAAAATATATTTCCATGAGCTGCAAGAAATGTGAAATATTATAGCCATAAGCGTAAACGTAAATCTAATGTACAAAACACAGTTCACAATTTGTACTACTTTCCGTCCAGAAAAAATTTTAGAATTGTACTCTGTTTAAAAAAAATTAACGAATATATCCGTTCTGAACCATTTTCCCTCTAGAAAATAGTTGAGATTCTGAGCTATTTTCCGTCTCAAGAATAGTTTACATTCTGAGTTATTTTCCATCTAGAAAATAGTTCAGATACTGAGCTATTTTCCGTCTAAAGAATAGTTTACATTCTAAGTTATTTTCCGTCTAGAAAATAGTTCAGATTCTGAGCTATTTTCCGTCTAGAAAATAGTTCAGATTCTGAGCTATTCTCCGTCTAGAAAATAGTTCAGATTCTGAGCTATTTTCCGTCTAGAAAATAGTTCAGATTCTGAGCTATTTTCCGTCTAGAAAATAGTTCAAATTCTGAGCTATTTTCAGTCTAGAAAATAGTTCAAATTCTGAGCTATTTTCCGTCTAGAAAATAGTTCAAATTCTGAGCTATTTTCCGTCTAGAGAATAGTTCAGATTCTGAGCTTTTTTCCGTCTAGAGAATAGTTCAGATTCTGAGCTATTTTCCGTCTAGAGAATAGTTCAGATACTGAGCTATTTTCCGTCTAGAAAATAGTTCAGATTCTGAGCTATTTTCCGTCTAGAAAATAGTTCAGATTCTGAGCTATTTTCCGTCTAGAAAATAGTTCAGATTCTGAGCTATTTTCCGTCTAGAGAATACTTCAAATTCTGAGCTATTTTCCGTCTAGAGAATAGTTCAAATTCTGAGCTATTTTCCGTCTAGAGAATAGTTCAGATTCTGACCTATTTTCCGTCTAGAAAATAGTTCAGATTCTGACCTATTTTCCGTCTAGAAAATAGTTCAGATTCTGAGCTATTTTCCGTCTAGAAAATAGTTCAGATTCTGAGCTATTTTCCGCCTAGAAAATAGTTCAGATTCTGAGCTATTTTCCGCCTAGAAAATAGTTCAGATTCTGAGCTATTTTCCGCCTAGAAAATAGTTCAGATTCTGAGCTATTTTCCGCCTAGAAAATAGTTCAGATTCTGAGCTATTTTCCGCCTAGAAAATAGTTCAGATTCTGAGCTATTTTCCGCCTAGAAAATAGTTCAGATTCTGAGCTATTTTCCGCCTAGAAAATAGTTCAGATTCTGAGCTATTTTCCGCCTAGAAAATAGTTCAGATTCTGACTATTTTCAGTCTAGAGAATAGTTCAGATTCTGAGCTATTTTCCGTCTAGAGAATAGTTCAGATTCTGAGCTATTTTCCGTCTAGAGAATAGTTCAGATTCTGAGCTATTTTCCGTCTAGAGAATAGTTCAGATTCTGAGCTATTTAGAAACTATTTTCCGTCTAAAGAATAGTTCAGATTCGGAGCATTTTCCGTCTAGAAAATTGTTTACAATCTGAGTATTTTTTCTATTAAATAATATAAAAATTTCATTAAATACCATATCAGTGCCTGCTAATTAAACGATTTACAAATTGATGTTTTCTCATTATAAAATAAAAAATTTCACAATCTCAATTCTCTTAATGGTCAACGTTCTGGAAAGTAGACACAAATTATAAAAAAGGGAATATTTTAAATCGTTTTTAAAGTATTTTTATGATTTCCGTTTGGAAAACGAAAGCCAGCAATGATGAATAAATTTTAAGTAGCACATAAATTTCCATGAAGTGAAGAAATCTAAGAACCCTTCACATTGGTTTTATTTTAGAATTCATAAAGAAAAACTCATAGATACAAATATTTGTTTTCAACACTTTCCAGTTCTTCGCTTTTTTTCAAATTTAAATTTTTAATTATGGTTGCAAATAGAGTGTGATTTTGCCTTTACGAACAAACATGTGTGCAGCACATTTTAATTTAATGTGCCACAAATAGAAGAAGGTCCCCAACACAAAGTCATGTAAAATAGCGAAGTAGAGCAAGCGAAAATAGAAATCCATAGTGAAACTCTTCATTTTATGCTGATGTTAAAAACGATGATGATGTTTATAATGACATTCTTATTGAGTATATTTACATTATCAAACCATAGAAGACTGTGTATGCTTAAACAAAAATAGAAATGGTGATGGCAGTCTGAAGAAGTATCGTTAATGTTGTGCCAATGTTTTGTAACGCCAACAATTTTGAAGGTGCCTCCTACAATAATAATTTTCCATATTTATTATACTATATGTATTTAAGGTGTGTATACCATGTGAGAATTTATATCATCCTCCTAAAATGTAACGCAAATTTCACACTTCTTTTTTTTTCTTGCTAAAGGTAACATAAAATCACACACTCCGGTGTAACCTTAAATTTGTTAAACGAATACTAAACACACGGTATGAGTGTGTTTTTTTATTTTTGTTGTTTTTATTATTGTTTTACCTTTTTTTCTGTAGCGGTTCACTGAACTGCAACCAACATAAACCACACACACTACACATCTCGTTTACTTGCCGCTGCTAAATCAATGTTGCAACAAATGAACTTTAACCAACAAAAACAACAACACCATCGTCATCACCTCCAGGAGTAATACAACAACTAGTGCATGAGGAAAAATAGCATGAACAAAATCTAAATTTTGCATTCCATGTGTAGCTAGCAACTCAGAGATCATTGTTTGTGGTTTGCAAGTGCAACATGAAATGAAGATGATTTGTGTTTAGTACAGTGTGACGAATGTTATAGATTTGACATGGTGTCGAAATTGTATAAATATTTATTTAGTAATTTTGCTATTTCCTGTGAACTATGCTCTGCTGATATGATAATGATGATAATGTGCTTTCTGTATAGGAAACAGTTCGGATGTTTGGTCTCAATATTTTCAGTTTCTAAACTATTTTCCATAAAAACTATAGTTCTTTCCATTTAAAAAATAGTTCAGATTCTGAGTTATAATCAGTCTAAAAAATAAATCAGACTCTGAGCTATTTTCCGTCTAGAAAATAGTTCAAATTCTGAGCCATTTTCCGTCTAGAAAATAGTTCAGATTCTAAGCTATTTTCCGTCTAGAAAATAGTTCAGATTCTAAGCTATTTTCCGTCTACAAAATAGTGGAGATTCTGAGCTAGTTTCTGTCTAGAATATAGTTCAGATTCTGAGCTATTTTCTGTCTAGAATATAGTTCAGATTCTGAGCTATTTTCCGTCAAGAATATAGTTCAGATTCAGAGCTATTTTCCGTCTAGAAAATAGTTCAGATTCTGAGCTATTTTCCATCTAGAAAATAGTTCAGATTTTGAGCTATTTTCCGTCTAGAAAATAGTTCAGATTCTGAGCTATTTTCCGTCTAGAAAATAGTTCAGATTCTGAGCTATTTTCCGCCCAGAAAATAGTTCAGATTCTGAGCTATTTTCCGTCTAGAAAATAGTTCACATTCTGAGCTATTTTCCGTCTAGAAAATAGTTCAGATTTTGAGCTATTTTCCGTCTAGAAAATAGTTCAGATTCTGAGCTATTTTCCGTCTAGAAAATAGTTCAGATTCTGAGCTATTTTCCGTCTAGAAAATAGTTCAGATTCTGAGCTATTTTCCGTCTAGAAAATAGTTCAGATTCTGAGCTATTTTCCGTCTAGAAAATAGTTCAGATTCTGAGCTATTTTCCGTCTAGAAAATAGTTCAGATTCTGAGCTATTTTCCGTCTAGAAAATAGTTCAGATTCTGAGCTATTTTCCATCTAGAAAATAGTTCAGATTCTGAGCTATTTTCCGTCTAGAAAATAGTTCAGATTCTGAGCTATTTTCCGTCTAGAAAATAGTTCAGATTCTGAGCTACTTTCCGTCTAGAAAATAGTTCAGATTCTGAGCTACTTTCTGTCTAGAAAATAGTTCAGATTCTGAGCTATTTTCCGTCTAGAAAATAGTTCAGATTCTGAGCTATTTTCCGTCTAGAAAATAGTTCAGATTCTGAGCTATTTTCCGTCTAGAAAATAGTTCAGATTCTGAGCTATTTTCCGTCTAGAAAGTAGTTCAGATTCTAAGCTATTTTCCGCATAGGAAATAGTTCAGATTTTGGACTATTTTCCGCTTAGGAAATAGTTAAGATTCTCGACTATTTTCCGCCTAGGAAATAGTTCAGATTCAGGACTATTTTCCGCCCAGGAAATGGTTCAGATTCTGGACTATTTTCCGCCTAGGAAATAGTTTAGATTCTGGACTATTTTCCGCCTAAGAAATAGTTCAGATTCTTGACTTTTTTTCGCCTAAGAAATAGTTCAGAATCTGGACTATTTTCCGCATAGGAAATAGTTCAGATTCTGGACTATTTTCCGCATAGGAAATAGTTCAAATTCTGGACTATTTTCCGCATAGGAAATAGATCATATTCTGGACTATTTTCCGCATAGGAAATAGTTCAGATTCTGGACTATTTTCTGCATAGGAAATAGTTCAGATTCTGAGTTATTTTCCTTTTAGAAAATAGTCTTGAATAGTCTCCGATTCTGTCCTATTTTCCATCTGAAATATTGCTCAGATTATGCGCCATTTCCTTAAAAAATACCCCAGTTTGTGTATTCTCTTTGTATGTAGAAAATATTTGAATTTGTGTTTACTTTATAAACTTTTCTTTGCTACTTTTTAATTATTCCCTTTACATCATTAAAGATTTATTTTTATCTTAATTTAGTTTGAAAAAAGATTTCTTCGCAGTTTCTCTTTAAACTGCTGTTGTCAAAGTACATTAAATTAATGTAATTTATTTAACTAATTGCCGGATGACATCTAAAAGAAACACATACATATACTATCAGTGTTGCCAACTTAGTGCTTTTAGCACTATTTGCGGTGCTTTTTGGTGTGCCAAACGCGGAAAATTTTGCTCATGGTGCCTTTTTTCAAAAAGGCACTACAGTGGTGCTTTCTAATTTTATGACAGTGCATTTAGTGCTTTTTATACCCGCCATTAAAAAAGATGAGTGGGGTATATTAATTTTGTCACTCCGTTTGTAACACATCGAAATATTGGTCGTAGACCCACAAAAGTATATATATTTTGGGTCCTTATTAAATTCTAAGGCGATCTAACCATGTCCATCCGTCTGTCTGTTGAAATCACGATAGGGTTAGAACGGAAAGAGCAAGCGAGTTAAATTTTTCCCCAAATATTTCACAAGCTTTAACAGTCACAACTGTTTTAAACAAACGAGTATAGCGATAAAATTTGGCATAAATAAGTTTTATATGCGTCAAAATCTATGTACCAAATTTTATGGGAATCGGTCCAAAATTGACCCTACCCCCCATACGAGTATAGCGATGAAATTCAACATAAGTAAGTTTTATATAAGCCAAAATCTCTACTAAATTTTATAGAAATTGGTCTATAATTGACCCTACCCCCCATATAAGGTCTCCTTAAGAAAATTATTTAAACGGTCATTACTGACTTAACCTACCCTACCCCCTATTAAGGTCCCCTTAAAAATATGAGTACAGCGATGAAAATTGACAAAAAATAAGTTTTATACAATTTTTTTACACAATTGAACCTATCCCTCATATATAAAGCCTTCATCGTTGTACTCGCAATAAAAAGATTTTTATTATAATTCTTTATTCCGAATTTTATAACGATTGGTCTATAACTGACCAACAAAACAAAATCTATGTACAAAATTTTATGGGTATCGATATATAATTGTCCCAACCCCATATAAGTTCCTCTTTAGATAATAACTTTTACGCTTATGACTGAATTAAAAATTAGAGAACAGCAATGAAATTCGAAAGGAATAAGTGTTATACGAAATCTTTCTACCAAATTTTACGACAAGCAGTTCATAATTGACACTACCTCTGATATATGTTCATGGTTAAAAAATTGGACAAACATATTTTGTTTTTAAAAATGAATATTTTGTTAATTCGAAGATCACGTACCTAATTGAATTAAGCCTTATCTCCCTGATGTTTACAGAGGAGCATTCCTTTTACGGCATAAGATTTGATGGCGGGTATATAAGATTCGGCACAGCCGAATATAACGCTCTTATTTGTTAAAATATTTTAAAATATTTGTGAATTTCAGGAGGTAATTTATTTAATTAATATTAAACATTTTCTCTATAATGTTAAGAACACTGAGGGATCATTCTTTGATCTTTCTATTTATACCACTTTTTGTTGTTTATTAGAATACGATCAGTTTAATAGTTTACACTAAGGACTAAATTTTTCTTAAAAACTGTTTTAAATTTTTTTACATGGGTGCTCCAAAGTTTTTTTTAATTTGTGTTAAGTTTAAAAAGCAAATATTCTTCAAAAACAAAAAACAAAATATTCAAAATACGTTAAAATAAGTTATGTTATTCACTATCAGTGAAATTAAAAATAATATACAGACAAATCCCGGTATAACGAATGATATAATGTCAGGCCCTTTCGTTAAATCGAAATATTCGTTATATCGGAATTATTTTTTCTAGTAAATTTCTTTATTTAATGGACAAAAAAAACATTCAAATTAATGTATGAAATTATTACTTCAAATTTTATTTCAAACAACTAATATCAACGCACACCTTTTTCCATTTTGAACATCTGAACGGATTGAAAAATTTGTGAAGGATTTTAGTTTTCTAACAACTTTAATTTCCTGCTATTTCCTTAACCTTATTTTATTATCTAGAAGATAGAATTAAACTCTTTTGAGGAAAACTGAACTTGAGAATCGATAACTGTGTCTCATGCTGATAATTTCAAAACCCTGGAATATTGCGCCATATTGGGGTATCGAAATAATTTATTTTGCTGTAAAATTTTATTATTTCAATGTATCCCTTTTAAATTCAAGCTAAATTTACCATTAAATTCACATCTAACAGATTTATGCTTTTTAGATTATAATGTAAGGAATTTTGATCGATAGGTCAGATATGTAGTATAACTAAAATTAGGAATATGGGCGACTTCTTTTATTTTTACATTATATTCTAATTGCTCAATCAAGTTTTTGATATTAACAATATAAATATAAAATCAAAAGCTGGATTTTTTAGGTATTTTTTCTTTTTATTCGTTATATCGAGTATAAAATTTCTTAAACGTTCGCTATATAAGGTAGTTAATGTTAAAAATTTGGCTGTTCGTTATATCGGATTTTCGTTAAAGTGAGATTCGTTATACCGGGATTTGCCTGTATATAGATTTTACAAAAAATAAAATATATTTCATAAGTTTTGTACAATTTTACAATTTGGGTGTGGGTACATCGGTTGGCCAGTTAGTAGTGTGCCTGTCAGTTTGAATGTTTAATGACATTTTACTATTTTTAAAATAACTTTTAAACAAATTAAGGAATTTGAAAAATTCCCATCTTATTTATCTAATATTCGTCAAACATTAGTTTTAGTTCTTACGTTACTAAAAATCTAACTCACACAGATGAAAGACTTTAGTATGACACATGATTTGTTTTGTAGCCCAATGTTCTAAAAAACGAATTTTGGAGTCTTGTAGGAAATGAGCGAAATAATGTGCAATTTTTATTAAAATAAACAATATTTGACTAAAAAAACGTTAGTGCTTTTTTACCCATTTTCAGTTAGAAAATTACTCTTTTTTACCCCTTTTTAATTTTTTTGCGCGCGTTTTGCTTGACCAATGTTGGCAACACTGTATACTATATTGAAAGTAAACATTACCCCCCAAAAAAAATCTATGTATTAATACATTTTAAGCCTTTCAACTCAATTTTAAATCAAAAATTTAAAAGAAAAATAACCGACTAATTAACATATGAACTCGTAAATGTTTTTTTATTTTAAAACTCCTGCACAACGGTAGCTGTTTGACAGTTTGCCTGGCTGACAGAATGACTGGATGTATGGCTCAAGCAATGCAATGAAATGTTAATTTCAAATGTAAACAATGGCACAGCTATATGTTTGTTTGTAAACAATGAAATAAAATCAAATAAGAAAATAAACTAAAACAACAACAAAAACTTACAAGTGAATATAATTTAGAGAAATAGTATTAAGAAAACAACTACGAAATGAAGCCAATTAAATGTTGTTAAATGTAAAATATAGAAAATTTTATTATGTGTTAAAGAGAGGATGAAAGAGTGATAGAGAGAGAGAGAGAGGGAAAGAGGGAAAGAGAGTGTGTATATCTTTTATGTGTACTTCACTTATTTACATTAAATGTAAACAATAAATAACAAGGAACACCATGAAGTTCTCTGGAATTAAGTCTTGCTCACGCATACATTGTATTTTTACTTCACATATAGTGGATACAGTATTGTTTGATATCTAAGCAACTTTTTGTTATAAATTTATTAACTAAAACGGATAGAAAGAAACATTCTGTGACATTCTCTGCTATAAAGTAGTTCAGGTTTTGTGCTAAAGAGTTCATATTATGTGCTACTTTATCCTCAGAAAATAGCTTAGATTCTGTGCTATTTTCTGTTTGGGTAATAGTTTAAATTCTGAGCTTTAAGTAAAGTTTTGATTCTGAGCTATTTTCTGTCTAGAAAATAGTTCATATTCTGAGCTATTTTCCGTCTAGAAAATAGTTAAGATTCTGAGCTATTTATCGTCTAGAAAATAGCTCATATTCTGAGCTACTTTCAGTCTAGAAAATAGTTCAGATTCTTAGCTATTTTCCGTATAGAAAATAGTTCAGATTCTGAGCTATTTTCCGTATAGAAAATAGTTCAGATTCTGAGCTATTTTCCGTATAGAAAATAGTTCAGATTCTAAGCTATTTTCCGTCTAGAAAATAGTTCAGATTCTGAGCTATTTTCCGTCTAGAAAATAGTTCAGATACTGAGCTATTTTCCGTCTAGAAAATAGTCCAGATTCTGAGCTATTTTCCGTCTAGAAAATAGTTCAGATTCTGAGCTATTTTCCGTCTAGAAAATAGTTCAGATTCTGAGCTATTTTCCGTCTAGAAAATAGTTCAGATTCTGAGCTATTTTCCGTCTAGAAAATAGTTCAGATTCTGAGCTATTTTCCGTCTAGAAAATAGTTCAGATACTGAGCTATTTTCCGTCTAGAAAATAGTTAAGATTCTGAGCTATTTTCCGTCTAGAAAATAGTTAAGATTCTGAGCTATTTTCCGTCTAGAAAATAGTTAAGATTATGAGCTATTTTCCGAGCTATTTTCCATCTAGAAAATAGTTCAGATTCTGAGCTATTTTCCGTCTAGAAAATAGTTCAGTTTCTTAGCTATTTTCCGTCTAGAAAATAGTTCAGATTCTGAGCTATTTTCCGTCTAGAAAATAGTTCAGATTCTGAGCTATTTTCCATCTAGAAAATAGTTCAGATTCTGAGCTATTTTCCATCTAGAAAATAGTTCAGATTCTGAGCTATTTTCCATCTAGAAAATAGTTCAGATTCTGAGCTATTTTCCGTCTAGAAAATAGTTCAGATTCTGAGCTATTTTCCGTCTAGAAAATAGTTCAGATTCTGAGCTATTTTCCGTCTAGAAAATAGTTCAGATTCTGAGCTATTTTCCGTCTAGAAAATAGTTCAGATTCTGAGCTATTTTCCGTCTAGAAAATAGTTCAGATTCTGAGCTATTTTCCGTCTAGAAAATAGTTCAGATTCTGAGCTATTTTCCGTCTAGAAAATAGTTCAGATTCTGAGCCATTTTCCGTCTAGAAAATAGTTCAGATTCTGAGCCATTTTCCGTCTAGAAAATAATTCAGATTCTGAGCTATTTTCCGTCTAGAAAATAATTCAGATTCTGTGCTATTTTCCGTCTAGAAAATAGTTCAGATTCTGTGCTATTTTCCGTCTAGAAAATAGTTCAGATTCTGTGCTATTTTCCGTCTAGAAAATAGTTCAGATTCTAAGATATTTTCCGTCTAGTAAATAGTTTAGATTCTGAGCAATTTTCCGTCTAGAAAATAGTTCAGATTCTGAGCTATTTTCCGTCTCGAAAATAGTTTGAATACTGAGCTATTTTCCGTCTAGAAAATAGTTTAGATTTTTTAATAGTTTCGATTCTAAGCTTTAAGTAAAGTTTAGATTCTGAGCTATTTTCTGCTAAGTAGTTTATATTATGTGCTATTTTCTACATAGAACGGTTCAGATTTTGTGCTATTTTACGCTTTAAATAAAATTCAGATTCTATGCTATTTTCAGCTTAAGAGAGAGTTAAGATTCTCTGCTTTTTCCAGCTTAGAAGTAGTTCAGATTCGGTTCTATTTTATTTTGATTACATAGTTAGCGAAACTTGCTTTAGTTTTAGCAATACTGTAAGCGTAAACATATGTCTGTTTGAGGAGTATGTAAATTTTGTTTATATAGGGAGTCATGAATGTAGAGTATACATACATTTTACTTGTCTGTATGTTTGTAATCTTTGTAAATGTTTATTGGTGTAATAAATGTGTGTTAAAAGCAGCTGTGTTAAAGTTATAAACTTTGTTTTTTTTTTTTTTTTTTGTTTAATTTGTTTTCCAATAAAATCAAGAGCACGTTTTACCAACACATATATACTTTACATAAAGCCATACATTGTGTATGTATGTGTGTGTAAATAAAATTGCATTGGTATGAAAATTATCTAAAGAGAACTAAATTAAATAATTTTAACTTGATACATACAGCAACTAAATAAAATATTTAGAGTTTGAAATTTACAAAAAAAATACAAATAATGAGAAATATTCAGAATTATAAGATTATGTTTGGAATTTATGTGAAGTTGGAGAAATACATGTAGAATAATTTAAATAATTTGAAGTTGTAAAAATGAATTACGGTTCGAAGGACCATAAAAAGCTGTTAACTTACTTTTCCATTTAAAGCCTACATATAGTTTATAAAACTATTGATTTTAATTATATGTATTAATCCTCTCAGTGTATTTGCAGTTACGTAGCATGTTAGAGAATTCCATTGGAATTCATTTGCAATAAGAGACGTGCCATTTTTGTTGAATATAAATTTCAACTTTAAAACATGAAAAACATTCAACAGTCATAAACGTTTAATTTTAATTGCCGTTTTTTTTTTTTTTTTCTTCAAATTGACTTTGTTCATATTGAGTATTTTAATTGTGTAATATATTAATGGGCAAAAGCTTAACATTTTCATTACACCACCCTTTTTCTTACAGCATTGAGACGACGTTTTACAAATACTTAATTCGATTTTAGTTTAATTTGCCAAAGATTTTGTGGAGGGGAAAAACAATTTGTATTAAATATTTGTACAAATCTTAGTTTTAATGAGGGTCATATGTTAATTATGTTGTTTTGAAACGGGGTTAAGTAAAGTCTAATTATTGTGTGACTATATGTTGTACATTTTGTTGAGTTGAGAAATAATTGTCGTATTTTGTATTGATCATAGTTCACACTCGGTACTATTTGCAGTCTAGAATTAGTTTAGATTATTATCTAATTCTTGTATAGCTATATTCGCGTACCGATTTTTTTTTTGTACCGATTGTAGTTCAGAATCGGTACAATTTGCTGTCTAGAGTTAGTTTATATCTTGAGCTATTTTTTGCCTAACAAATAGTTCAGATTCTGGGCTATTTTCCGTCTAGAAAATATCTCAGATTCTGTGTTATTTCTGTCTAGAGAATAGTTTAGATTCTTAGCTATTTTCCGTCTAGAAAATAGTTCAGATTCTTAGCCATTTTCCGTCTAGAAAATAGTTCAGATTCTAAGCTATTTACAGTCTAGAAAATAGTTCAGATTCTGAGCTATTTTCCGTCTAGAAAATAGTTCAGATTCTGAGATACTTTCCGTCTAGAAAATAGTTCAGATTCTTAGCCATTTTCCGTCTAGAAAATAGTTCAGATTCTAAGCTATTTACAGTCTAGAAAATAGTTCAGATTCTGAGCTATTTTCCGTCTAGAAAATAGTTCAGATTCTGAGATATTTTCCGTCTGGAAAATAGTTCAGATTCTGAGCTATTTTCCGACTAGAAAATAGTTCAGATTCTAAGCTATTTTCCGACTAGAAAATAGTTCAGATTCTGAGCTATTTTCCGTCTAGAAAATAGTTCAGATTCTGAGCTATTTTTCGTCTAGAAAATAGTTCAGATTCTGAGCTATTTTCCGACTAGAAAATAGTTCAGATTCTGAGCTATTTTCCGTCTAGAAAATAGTTCAGATTCTGAGCTATTTTCCGTCTAGAAAATAGTTCAGATTCTGAGCTATTTTCCGTCTAGAAAATAGTTCAGATTCTGAGCTATTTTCCGTCTAGAAAATAGTTCAGATTCTGAGCTATTTTCCGTCTAGAAAATAGTTCAGATTCTGAGCTATTTTCCGTCTAGAAAATAGTTCAAATTCTGAGCTATTTTCCGTCTAGAAATTAGTTCGGAGTCTGAGCTATTTTCCGTCTAGAAATTAGTTCAGATTCTGAGCTATTTTGCGTCTAGGAAATAGTTCAGATTCTGAGCTATTTTGCGTCTAGGAAATAGTTCAGATTTTAAGCTATTTACAGTGTAGAAAATAGTTCAAATTCTGAGCTATTTCCGTCTAGAGAATAGTTCAGATTCTGAGCTCTTTTCCGTCTAGAAAATAGTTCAGATTATAAGCTATTTACAGTCTCGAAAATAGTTCAGTTTCTGAGCTATTTACAGTCTAGAAAATAGTTCTGAGTCTGAGCTATTTTTCGTCTAGAAAATAGTTCAGATTCTGCGTTATTTTCCCTCTAGAAAATAGCTCAGATTCGGAGCTTTTTTCCGTCTAGAAAATAGTTCAGATTCTGAGCTATTTTTTGTCTAGAAAATAGTTCAGATTCTGAGCTATTTTCCGTCTAGAAAATAGTTCAGATTCTGAGCTATTTTCCGTCTAGAAAATAGTTCTGATTCTGAGCTATTTTCCGTCTAGAAAATAGTTCTGATTCTGAGCTATTTTCCGTCTAGAAAATAGTTCAGATTCTGAGCTATTTTCCGTCTAGAAAATGGTTCAGATTCTGAGCTATTTTCCGTCTAGAAAATGGTTCAGTTTCTGAGCTATTTTCCGTCTAGAAAATGGTTCAGATTCTGAGCTATTCTGCGTCTAGAAAATAGTTCAGATTCTGAGCTATTCTCCATTTAGAAAATTTTTCAGATTCTGAGCTATTTCCCGTCTAAAGAATAGTTCAGATTCTGAGCTATTTTCCGTCTAGAGAATAGTTTAGATTCTGAGCTATTTTCAATCAAGAATATAGTTCAGGTTCTTAACTATCTTTGGAATTCTCTCTATATATATTTATGCATTTTTATTTTAATATTTTGTTTTATCATTTTGCAAACTATTTAAAAAACCATTAATAAACAACATTTATCTAATAAATATTAATCATTTAAACATAAATTTATTTTATTTATGCATATCTACAACATTTATTAAAATAATATTAATAATGTTGCTCTTGCTGCTGCTGCTGCTGTTTTGTAATTTATGTACAATTATTTGAATTAAATTGACACGATTTTCCAGTTACACTTTGGCATTTGTTGTGGTTTCTAGGAAGTTCTTTTCTCTATTCTTTGTTCACAACTACTAGCTTATATAGAAAATAATGAAACTCAATTAAATATAACTGAATGATGATACATTTTATTCATTCATTTATTCAGTTCATCCATTATTGTGTGGCAAAATAAGAAGTTTCTTATCTATAGTTTCTTGTTTGTTAAATTCTTTGCTATTTTTCAATTAATTTTTGTAGTTTTTTTTTATATAAAAATACTTTTTTTGTTTTTTCTCTATTTTGCACCAACAATGGGTTCTTTTGTCAACTTCAATTGTATTTGTTAGTTGGTAGGAAAAAAATGAATGAAAAAAGAGCAAGGAGTTGAATAATATATTGAAGTTTATTTAGTTGCCAGCGTAAATTTAGAATTTATGCAAGTTTTTGGTGTCAATAACTTTATGTGTCTGTTAGACAGGCGGCAAGAAAGAAAATTTTAATAAGAAGTAGTGATATTTAGTTAAGAAATCAACAAAAAGTTCAATTTACACAGTACAGTGGTATGGAAAAGGAAAAAATGTCGTAATAAATATTTTTAAATTTTTAAGATTTTTAAATGTAGCAGATCTATATGTATTTTAAAATGTGAATGAGTTCCTTCAAATGTATACATTTTGATGAATATTCTTTAAGTGCGATATTTTTGAATGACAGTTTTCCCTCACGTGTTTATAAAACGAGAACATTCTGTTTTTAAATGGAAATGTTTTTCCTTTATTTATAATAACGAAAATATTTGTACAGTTATTTAACTAGAATTTTGGCAAAGTAGCAAAATTTTTTGTTTATCCCAGCAAAAGTTTTCAAATGAAATGAAAAACCCGAAGTCAACCGTTTTAAAATGTCTTAGTCTGAATCTCGTTCAGTTTTTATGTTTCTGTTTCAGACGTTTTTGTCCGAATATAGTTCAGGTTCTGAGCTTTAATTCACTCAGATTCTGAGCTATTTTCCGTTTAGAAATAGTTGAGAATCTGAACAGTTTTCCGTCAAGAATATAATTCAGAATCTGAGATATTTTCCGTCTAGAAAATAGTTCAGATTCCGCCTAGAATATAGTTCAGATTCTGCGCTATTTTCCGTCTAGGATATAATTAAGATTCTGAGCTATTTTCCGTCTAGTTCAGATTCTGAGCTATTTTCCGTCTAGAAAATAGTTCAGATTCTGAGCAATTTTCCGTCTAGAAAATATTTCAGATTCTGAGCTATTTTCCGTCTAGAAAATAGTTCAGATTCTGAGCTATTTTCCGTCTAGAAAATAGTTCAGATTTTGAGCTATTTTCCGTCTAGAAAATAGTTCAGATTTTGAGCTATTTTCCGTCTAGAAAATAGTTCAGATTCTGGGCTATTTTCCGTCTAGAAAATAGTTTAGATTCTGAGCTATTTTCCGTCTTGAAAATAGTTTAGATTCTGAGCTATTTTCAGTCTAGAAAATAGTTCAGATTCTGAGCTATTTTCCGTCTAGAAAATAGTTCAGGTTCTGAGCTATTTTCCGTCTAGAAAATAGTTCAGATTCTGAGCTATTTTCCGTCTAGAAAATATTCTGAGCTATTTTTCGTCTAGAAAATAGTTCAGATTCTGAGCTATTTTCCGTCTAGAAAATAGTTCAGATTCTGAGCTATTTTCCGTCTAGAAAATAGTTCAGATTCTGAGCTATTTTCCGTCTAGAAAATAGTTCAGATTCTGAGCTATTTTCCGTCTAGAATTTAGTTCAGATTCTGAGCTATTTTCCGTCTAGAAAATAGTTCAGATTCTGAGCTATTTTCCTTCTAGAAAATAGTTCAGATTCTGAGCTATTTTCCGTCTAGAAAATAGTTCAGATTCTGAGCTATTTTCCGTCTAGAAAATAGTTCAGATTCTGAGCTATTTTCTGTCTAGAAAATAGTTTAGAATCTGAGCTATTTTCCGTCTAAAAAATAGTTCAGAATCTAAGCTATTTTCCGTCTAGAAAATAGTTCAGAATCTAAGCTATTTTCCGTCTAGAAAATAGTTCAGAATCTAAGCTATTTTCCATCTAGAAAATAGTTCAGAAACTAAGCTATTTTCCGTCTGGAAACTGTTCAGAATCTGAGCTATTTTTTCCGTCTAGAAAATAGTTCAGAATCTGATCTATTTTCCGTCTAAAAAATAGTTCAGATTCTGAGCTATTTTCCGTCTAAAAAATAGTTCAGATTCTGAGCTATTTTCCGTCTAGAAAATAGTTCAGATTCTGAGCTATTTTCCGTCTAGAAAATAGTTCAGATTCTGAGCTATTTTCCGTCTAGAAAATAGTTCAGATTCTGAGCTATTTTCCGTCTAATAGCTCAGATTCTGAAAAATATATTTAAAATACCAATGTGTAAAGATTTGCAAATATTTTGCTGGGTTATTGATTGATTTTTTTTTTTTTTTTCATTAAAAAAAACTATGACACAATACTTTTCAGTTAATTCTACTATATTTTGGCTTTGGTTGATAAACAACTTTAAAAAAATCCGAAAACAAGTACAAACTAAGTATTCAATAAAAATTGATTTTAAACCAAAATACCGAAATCTAATTAAAATTTAAAAGAAAAAGTCACTTACCTTATAATAACTTGAATTCATGCGACCAACAATAAAGATGACACTGATGAAGACAAAGCAGCAAATGATGATTTAATCATGGAGCACATTTGATGTATAAGGCGCAAAAAAAAACAAACAAAATCCAATTAAGAATAAACTTTTTGTGTTGTGGAACAATAACAAGTAGAATATTGTCAATATTCTGTAAATTTAAAATGTTTATTCGATTTTATTTTATTTTAGATTTTCAACTCAAGATGTTGTTCAAGTTGTTGTCTGGCTGACAGTCGTCTGCTGATTTTCTTTTGTTTTCTTTTAACAATATACTGCTTGATGAGAATTTTTTTCTTTTTTTTCGAAAGCACAAAAATTGCAAGAATTTTATATATGTTTCAAATTAAACTGCGATTTAAACTTATTTTTTATATGTGATGACAGTATTTTTGTTTGTTGTTATTGTTGCTTTTGTTAGCAAAAAAAGGTGGTTGTTTTATCTTTTTTGGAAACAACCAACCCAGACACAATAAACAGACCAGAGTTACTTGGTAGTTTGTTGGGTTTTTTTGTTCGTTGGCATCGACCCAAAGGAAACACAATAGAGCTTAATCCAAATGCTGTTGAGGTGAGATATTTATATGTATTCTGCTTTTTTTGTTCTCTTAATATTTTTTATTGTATTGGAGAATATTCATGTTTTTTGCACAATTTTCTTCGTTTAAAATTATTTGCTTGGGATTATTTTGAAATTTTTATTTTGAATTTATCTGCAAGATTAAAAAAATAAAGAAAAAGAAGGGTTAGATATTTTTATCTTTAATATTTTTGTTGCTTAGGTAATTGTTTCTTTTATGGTTTCATTTTCGGTTTTATTATTTATTGTTTACATTGTTGTTGTTTTTCTAGTTTTATTTTTAAATACGCACGCGACATAAAAACGTGTTGTGTCGTAAGAAAAATTGAGAGAAAATTTATGGTTTTATTATGGTGAAAGAACATATTGTTTATTTTGTTGTCATAAGCGCATAACATTATTTGGTACTTTTTGTGGGAATGTTTTTTTAGTAGTAAAGTTGTATGTAAAAAAGTACTATTAGTTTAGAATAAATTTACAAAATTGTGCCTATTTATACATAAAAAACTATATTTTAATAAAAAAGTTTTATTGCGATAACAAATTTTATTTTATTGTAGCTGAATCTTTTTAACTCAAGAATAGTCTATAGTGTAGTCTAAAGTGTAGTCTATAGTGTAGTCTATAGTGTAGTCTATAGTTTAGTCTAGTTTAGTCTAGTCTAGTCTATAGTCTAGTCTAGTCTAGTCTATAGTCTAGTCTATAGTCTAGTCTATAGTCTAGTCTATAGTCTAGTCTATAGTCTTGTCTATAGTCAAGTCTATAGTTTAGTATATAGTTTAGTATATAGTCTAGTCTATAGTCTAGTCTATAGTCTGGTCTATAGTCTGGTCTATAGTCTAGTCTATAGTCTAGTCTATAGTCTAGTCTATAGTCTAGTCTATAGTCTAGTCTATAGTCTAGTCTAGTCTAGTCTATAGTCTAGTCTATAGTCTAGTCTATAGTCTAGTCTATAGTCTATAGTCTAGTCTATAGTCTAGTCTATAGTCTAGTCTATAGTCTAGTCTATAGTCTAGTCTATAGTCTAGTCTATAGTCTAGTCTATAGTCTAGTCTATAGTCTAGTCTATAGTCTAGTCTATAGTCTAGTCTATAGTCTAGTCTATAGTCTAGTCTATAGTCTAGTCTATAGTCTAGTCTATAGTCTATTCTATAGTCTAGTCTATAGTCTAGTCTATAGTCTAGTCTATTGTCTAGTCTATAGTCTAGTCTATAGTCTAGTCTATAGTCTAGTCTATAGTCTAGTCTATAGTCTAGTCTATAGTCTAGTCTATTGTCTAGTCTATAGTCTAGTCTATAGTCTAGTCTATAGTCTAGTCTATAGTCTAGTCTATAGTCTAGTCTATAGTCTAGTCTATAGTCTAATCTATAGTCTAGTCTATAGTCTAGTCTATAGTCTAGTCTATAGTCTAGTCTATAGTCTAGTCTATAGTCTTGTCTATAGTCTAGTCTATAGTTAAGTATATAGTTTAGTATATAGTTTAGTATATAGTTTAGTCTATAGTTTAGTATATAGTTTAGTCTATAGTCTAGTCTATAGTCTAGTCTATAGTCTAGTCTATAGTCTAGTCTATAGTCTAGTCTATAGTCTAGTCTATAGTCTAGTCTATAGTCTAGTCTATAGTCTAGTCTATAGTCCAGTCTATAGTCCAGTCTATAGTCTAGTCTATAGTCTAGTCTATAGTCTAGTCTATAGTCTAGTCTATAGTCTAGTCTATAGTCTAGTCTATAGTCTAGTCTATAGTCTAGTCTATAGTCTAGTCTATAGTCTAGTCTATAGTCTAGTATATAGTTTAGTCTATAGTCTAGTCTATAGTCTAGTCTATAGTCTAGTCTATAGTCTAGTCTATAGTCTAGTCTATAGTCTAGTCTATAGTCTAGTCTATAGTCTAGTCTATAGTCTAGTCTATAGTCTAGTCTATAGTCTAGTCTATAGTCTAGTCTATAGTCTAGTCTAGTCTAGTATATAGTCTAGTCTATAGTCTAGTCTATAGTCTAGTCTATACTCTAGTCTATAGTCTAGTCTATAGTCTAGTCTATAGTCTAGTCTATAGTCTAGTCTATAGTTAGTCTATAGTCTAGTCTATAGTCTAGTCTATAGTCTAGTCTATAGTCTAGTCTATAGTCTAGTCTATAGTCTAGCCTATAGTCTAGTCTATAGTCTAGTCTATAGTCTAGCCTATAGTCTAGTCTATAGTCTAGTCTATAGTCTAGTCTATAGTCTAGTCTATAGTCTAGTCTATAGTCTAGTCTATAGTATGGTCTATAGTCTAGTCTATAGTCTAGTCTATAGTCTAGTCTATAGTCTAGTCTATAGTCTAGTCTACAGTCTAGTCTATAGTCTAGTCTATAGTCTAGCCTATAGTCTAGTCTATAGTCTAGTCTATAGTCTAGTCTATAGGTCTAGTCTATAGTCTTCTAGTCTATAGTCTAGTCTAGTCTAGTCTATAGTCTAGTCTATAGTCTAGTCTATAATCTAGTCTATAATCTAGCCTATAGTCTAGTCTATAGTCTAATCTATAGTCTAGTCTATAGTCTAGACAATAGTATAAACTATAGTCTAGCCTATAATATAGTCTATAGTCTAGTCTATAGTCTAGTATTTAGTCTAGTCTAATGTGTATTCTATAGTCTAGTCTATGGCGTATTCTATAGTTTAGTCTATTAGTCTAATATAAACAATAGTTTTTACAAAAATGTTCGTAATAGAATTGGAACAGATTTGATTATATTCTTATTCCATCGAAAAATCCGAACAACAACATTTTTTTAATTTAAAAAATAATAAAAATTCTTATAATAGGGAGAGTAACAGGTACAATTTTAATTAAGTGCTTAATTCCCCTCAAAAAAAAAAAAACACAAAAACAAAACGTTAAAACGTAAACTTGTTCGTTGTAAAACAAGAAACGGAAGAAAAGTGTAAAACAACATTGAATGAGACGATAACAAATGATTATGACAACGATGATGAAGACGACAATAATATATTTTTTTATAAAAAAAATACGAAAACAAAAAATAACCATGAATGAAAAGAAATAAGTAACAACAACAAAAACCTAAATTATATTTGTAAACAACAGAAAAAATATTTAAAAAAAACCTGAAAATTTTATTAAAAAAAGAACCATCATCAGCAAATCAGTCAAGCAGTCAAAAACTTAAATACTGGTTCTACGCCTAACGCATGGTACAAAAGGGGCCTCTCTTCAAACAAACAAAAAAAAAAACGTAGTAAAAATAATAAAATTGTACCTTGTACTAGAACAACAATAAAAACAAACAAAACAAACTGTTTTGTTGGATACTTTTCTGCTTGTTTTCCAATGTTGTTGAAGAAAAACAAAAAAAAGCACATGAAATTTAGAAAATAAAAAAAGTACTTGTACTAGTATGTACTCATACAAGTACACAGAGAGCGGACTAGTGCATGAGGAGCTCTAGTATGGATACAACAAGAAAAAACTGTAAAAGCAACAACAAAAATAAACAAAAAGGGCGCGACAAAAGATACAAGTGCAGGAAGCTCTTGCAGAGAAACCAGTGTAGCACAAAAAAGGGCAAAATGAAAAAAATAGTCGTAAAAAATACCAGAAGAAGAAAAAGGAAAGAAAATAAAATAAAAACAAAAACAAAAAGTAAGAATATGGACAAAAAAAAGGAAATTATTCATGGTCAAGTACGACCCTACATTACCCTACATTTTAGATTTTAAAAGCTGTCGAGAAGTATATAAAAAATCATAATGTATGGTAAGAATTTAGGTCGATATGTTTTGTTTTAGGAAAAAAGCTTTTATTTTGTAGAGGTTGTTGTTGTTGTTATTATAAAGTATTTAGGAAATTCTATTGGTTAAAATTTTAAAAATATATTTACATTAAAGAATTTTATTAATATAATTTTATTCGAGGGTCTTCTTAAGAAGTCTAAGGGTGTTTACGTTTTAAGATACTTAGACTATAAATCGAAAAACCATAAGTACCAGTTTCAATTTCATTGACAGCCTTTAGAAAATTTGCTTTCGTGACTTAAATTAACTTATTCATTTTTTATACCCACCAGGGGAAATATTGCTCGTAGAACCACAAAATTCGATTTATTCGATGATCTAGCCATACATCTATGTTTATCCGTCTGTCTGTTAAAAATACGATAGGAGCTAATTTGGAAAAAGAGTTTCTTGAAGCAGTGTTGAAAGTGCATAAAACTCGATCCCATATACCTCATATAGGGTTCCCTTCAGAAAATGATTTTAAAGTTCATAACTCGCTTTAAAATACTAGTGATGAAATTTATACATATTTGGACTATAAATTCTCTACCAAATTCCATAATCGTCAGTCCATAATTAACCCTGCCCACCCATATAATCTGTTCTTGCAGGAAATCAGTTAATTGCCAATAAATCTTTTAAAACCCAAGGTATTAAGAAAAAATCCGATAAAAACTGATTAACTTATTAGAATCTGAAGAGTTCGGTTCATTATTAAACTTAGTCCCCAAGTCCCTCATCATATTAATATCAATATAATAACAAGGTTTTAATAGTGGGCATATGTTTAACTTTCCTAATTAATACTTATTGTCTGATTCGCGAAATCAAGATAAATTTCGGATAAATTTCATCCATATTTGTAAGTAAAAAAAGGTACATACATACATATGTATATGAGAGATTATTTTGAAGTCGGCAGATTGGACTTTAAATAAAGATGTCTAAAGATGTATGTTATAACATCCCAAAACGTGTTTTTCCAAACTTTTTAAAACAATATCTCAAGAACATAATAAATATGATGGATAGATGCTGAGTCCTGTTTCGGAATCAGGGCTTTAGCATACTTTAATTTGTAGGTTACTAACAAATCTGTTAAGCAAAAATAAGCCTCAATTCTGAACGCAATTTTGCGATAAAACATCGAGTCAGTTTCGATGTTAGAGAGACTGAATTCCAAAAGCAATTTTCGATAATTGGATATCATTGTTCTGGCCTCCATCCATCATGAAGATTTGCTGGGGTATGATGAGTAATTTGTTATCAACATGAAGTAATGTTTATTCTGAATTTGATTAGTGTGAATGTTTCTCTGAATCGCATAAGATCGTCGATTTGTCCCGATTTTCGTTTTGTGACCATTTTGTAAAGAGTAAATTTGAGTCTATTTGGACTTATGTTTGATGGAAAAATGTTGTTTAGTCTACCAGAAGTCCTGAGTTTAATTATAAAGAATAGGTTATATAGAATAGATATAATTAGTCCCAAGTTTCAAAAATCAAATAGTCTTTTATCATTAATAATATTTAATTAGAAGTTAGTTAGAGTGGCCTCCGGTAGGTTAGTGGTTAGTGTTTTAGTCTGGTAGACCGGAGGTGGTGGGTTCGATTCCCACCTGAGGCACTGGTTAAGGAGCGCACAACAGGCCCGATAGAGGCCTAAGTGTATTTCTTCGGATTTGATGTATATACATCCTCCTTTCAAACTAACTAACTAACTAGTTAGATTTAATTAATCTTTATGGAATATTTGTAGGATTGGTCGTAGAATGTTTTCCTAAACTTGAATGTGATGAAGTAAACTTTATATAAAACCAATTTCACACCTAAGAGGAGGGAATTTATGACCATTTTTTATACCAAAAAAAATATTTATTATCTATTAAATACGCCTTAAAATATATTACATTTATGAAATCATTGTCTGATGATTCAATTACACTTTCTCATCATAAGCATTCCGAAAATTCCAAAAAAAAATCTTTTCCAGACAAAATTTTTAGGCTAGACACAACAAGAGAAAACTCCTTAAAAACATGCAAAAACCAAAACTTTTCAAGTAGGGTGCCTCAAACCAGAACCCGAATACAACAACACACATGTCTAAATAAGCAAAAAAAAAAAAACACAAACATTCTTGACTTTATCTTCAGCAAACAGACAACCACAGACAAATCCATAAAGGAACCGCGTCCGTAAGTTACCAAAAAAAATATACGCAAAAATAAAGAACCCAAAACCATATGAGGAGACATGCGGAAATACAGACAAAATGGAGAAATGAAGAAGAAAGAGGTGTAGCTAAACGAATTAGAATAGAAGTTCAACAAAAAGAGGAACTAAAGAAGGAAATAATACACAAGGAAGGAAGAAGGTAAAGGAAACTGGCAAAAAAATATAAGTTAAATAGACAAAAAAAGCTGACGCAAAGCATGTTTTCATTTTTATACAAATTGTGTTTTTTCGATTTTATTTTTGGTTCTCCCATACAAAAGTTCCACACTAATTTAGTTTAATTTATTAAAATTTTTGTTTTCTTAAATTGTTTTTGTTTAAAGCTTTTAAATGCAATTTACATAATAATTATATATTTTTGTAAATTTTTTTCAAAACAAAGAAAAATATTTTAAAATTTTACAAGAAAAATACATTTAAGAATAAATTAAATGGAAAATTTGTTGAGCACTTTACTGTTGAGTGATTATCTAATAGATACTAAGATAAATAATTTAGTTTTAAAAATTTTTCTATTTTATTCAATTTCGTTTTAGTTTAATAAATAGTAAAATTATGTTGTTATATTTTTTAGTTTTATATTCCTTTTTAGTTGCTTGTTATTATTTTTTTTTTGTTACGCAAATATTGATTTTCTTTTAGTATTTTAAATTATTTATTTTTGTACATTTAATGCCATTAGTTAATATACATTTTTCTGCTAATTGTTGCTTAAACCATAAATTCTTTTTTGGATTTTTGTAAAAATTTAAAAAACCATTATTACTTTTACATTTTGTAATATTTTTTTTAATTAAAACTTTATTACACCTTCACACTCACATACATTTTTTTCAATTAAATTTTCATCAAAGATGTCGTAAATTTTTTGTTTTATCCATTCAAAAACAACACACTCAAAAATTATCTAGATTTTTTTGTCATTAAATTAAACTTTTATTATTTGACTTTTTTATTTAACAACCGCTAGATTATTTCCAATATATTTTTATTAAAATTTTTATTCTTCTTCAATTCCAACCGTTCGCTTTGAAATCTCTTCGTAGACTGAATTAAAAGTGTTTAAAACTTTTTGTCTAATAAGATACACTTCTTTTTGGTTTGGTTTGCTACTCATTCATTCGTACGTACATATCTACAAACGTTAAGTATTTTATTTTTTTTTTTTTTTTTTGTTAAGTCTCGTACTAAATTATCTCAATTTTATTCATGCTCATGCTCATTTAACGCAATATTACTGCTGCATTTTGTTTGTACTACTCTATGCTCATCACTCTCACTTTTAGAGCTAGTTTTTTAAATGTCAATAAAATTGTTTTGAATTTTGTTTATACTTATAGATACCTCAACTTGTTAGATACAAGTCCTCTAACTAATTTTTGTTCAAATTGCATTCACTCTCCTATTATACGCATTTTTTTGTGTAATTGAGAGTTCAACTAGTTAATTGTTTACATGGTTTTTAACTTATTCTCCCTATTTTCTCTGATTTACTCTTTACAATTTGTTGATTTAATTAATGTTGAGGTTCGGGTCTGTGCTAAGGTAGGGCAAGATGTTTTTGGTGGTCATATTTTTTAGTACAAAATTTTGACCGGTATAACAGGTTTGTGTAAAAGGAAATATGAATCAGAATGAAACGTTTGTGACTACTATATCATTATTATTCCTAAATGATAGCAGAAATCAGGCATGGGAAATTTAAATTTTTAAATAGTACTAAGTTATAAGAAAAATAGTACTTTTATGGTTTTAAAGTACTAAAGAAATTTTCTATTAGAAAATAGAACAGACCATAAATAAATTATGAACAAGACTATACACTAGACCATAGACTAGACTACGCTAAAGACTAGACTAAAGACTAATCTGAAAACCAAACTATAGGCTAATCTGAAGACTAGACTATAGACTAGCCTAAAGACTGCAGCATAAAAGTTATGCTGGACTAGTCTGAAGCCTAGACCATGGACTAGTCTGAAGACTATAGACTAGACTATAGACTAGGCTATAGACTAGACTATAGACTAGGCTATAGACTAGACTATAGATTAGGTTATAGACTAGGTTATAGACTAGGCTCTAGACTAGACTATAGACTAGACTCTAGACTAGGCTATAGACTAGGCTATAGACTAGACTATAGACTAGACTATAGACTAGGCTCTAGACTAGACTAGACTAGACTATAGACTAGACTATAGACTAGACTATAGACTAGACTATAGACTAGACTATAGACTAGACTATAGGCTAGACTATAGACTAGACTATAGACTAGACTATAGACTAGACTATAGACTAGACTATAGACTAGACTATAGACTAGACTATAGACTAGACTATAGACTAGACTATAGACTAGACTATAGACTAGACTATAGACTAGACTATAGACTAGACTATAGACTAGACTATAGACTAGACTATAGACTAGACTATAGACTAGACTATACTAGACTAGACTATAGACTAGACTATAGACTAGACTATAGACTAGACTATAGACTAGACTATAGACTAGACTATAGACTAGACTATAGACTAGACTATAGACTAGACTATAGACTAGACTATAGACTAGACTATAGACTAGACTATAGACTAGACTATAGACTAGACTATAGACTAGACTATAGACTAGACTATAGACTAGACTATAGACTAGACTATAGACTAGACTATAGACTAGACTATAGACTAGACTATAGACTAGACTATAGACTAGACTATAGACTAGACTATAGACTAGACTATAGACTAGACTATAGACTAGACTATAGACTAGACTATAGACTAGACTATAGACTAGACTATAGACTAGACTATAGACTAGACTATAGACTAGACTATAGACTAGACTATAGACTAGACTATAGACTAGACTATAGACTAGACTATAGACTAGACTATAGACTAGACTATAGACTAGACTATAGACTAGACTATAGACTATAGACTAGACTATAGACTAGACTATAGACTAGACTATAGACTATAGACTAGACTATAGACTAGACTATAGACTAGACTATAGACTAGACTATAGACTAGACTATAGACTAGACTATAGACTAGACTATAGACTAGACTATAGACTAGACTATAGACTAGACTATAGACTAGACTATAGACTAGACTATAGACTAGACTATAGACTAGACTATAGACTAGACTATAGACTAGACTATAGACTAGACTATAGACTAGACTATAGACTAGACTATAGACTAGACTATAGACTAGACTATAGACTAGACTATAGACTAGACTATAGACTAGACTATAGACTAGACTATAGACTAGACTATAGACTAGACTATAGACTAGACTATAGACTAGACTATAGACTAGACTATAGACTAGACTATAGACTAGACTATAGACTAGACTATAGACTAGACTATAGACTAGACTATAGACTAGACTATAGACTAGACTATAGACTAGACTATAGACTAGACTATAGACTAGACTATAGACTAGACTAGACTATAGACTAGACTATAGACTAGACTATAGACTAGACTATAGACTAGACTATAGACTAGACTATAGACTAGACTATAGACTAGACTAGACTATAGACTAGACTATAGACTAGACTATAGACTAGACTATAGACTAGACTATAGACTAGACTATAGACTAGACTATAGACTAGACTATAGACTAGACTATAGACTAGACTATAGACTAGACTATAGACTAGACTATAGACTAGACTATAGACTAGACTATAGGCTAGACTATAGACTAGACTATAGACTACTATAGACTAGACTATAGACTAGACTATAGACTAGACTATAGACTAGACTATAGGCTAGACTATAGACTAGACTATAGACTACACTATAGACTAGACTATACACTAGAATATAGACTAGACTATAGACTATAGACTAGACTATAGACTAGACTATAGACTAGACTATAGACTAGACTATAGACTAGACTATAGACTAGACTATAGACTAGACTATACACTAGACTATAGACTAGACTATAGACTAGACTATAGACTAGACTATAGACTAGACTATACACTAGACTATAGACTAGACTATAGACTAGACTATACACTAGACTATAGACTAGACTATACACTAGACTATACACTAGACTATACACTAGACTATACACTAGACTATAGACTAGACTATAGACTAGACTATAGACTAGACTATAGATTAGACTATAGACTAGATTATATAGAAGGCTGAAGACTAGACTATAGACTAATCTGAAGACTAGACTATAGACTACTTAGTCTGAAATACACATAATAATAGATTTAGATAAATTTAATGAAAAATCACTTAGGAGTCTACATGTTCAATCTTGTGTTAATAATCATAGAAAATTAAAAAATTACCAATTGAAAAAACGAAAAAGTACCAAAAGTTAACCTCTTATAGATTATCATTTAATCAAAACTTTGTACGTGATATAATTATACTTTTTTATATTAATATTAAGCAAAAAAAAAATCAAAAAATATATGAAAATGTTAAAAAAAATTTATTTGGAGAAAAGTAACTTTTTCGACTTTGTTCTAAGATAACATAATGCAAAACTTATTACTTAAATTCGTATATCATAAAAAAGTTAAACAATACAAATCTGCATTTAATTGCTTAAGAAAAAAACATGTCCGAAAAAAGTACCAAATTATTTAACCACCCATTCTCTCAGTGTAACAAGAATGTAATGTTCTATTTAACATATTCCAGTTTTGAAAGAACAAAAACAAGACGCAACTCGACTCGACTAAAATAAAATAAGCACAAAAACAGGATACAAGAACTAGCTTTAGTTGAGGAAGAAAAATCTTCTATAAATAACCACAGCAAAGGCTAACAATTATCACTTGGTGTACAAAGCTGCAGTTGGAAAGTAGCTAAAGATGGCATCTTTAAACTTGAAGAAACTACAACAAACCATTTTCATTATAATGTTGGTAAAAATACATTTGAGTCAGTCAGCAGTACCTGGCCTACAAACAACAACTTATGATGGTAAGAATAATTTAATAAATTATTAAAAAAAATTCAAAATAACAATAAATAAATAAATTAAATTTTATTTCTATATTACAGGCATACCACCCAATTGGTTTGCTAACGTTGATGCTGCCCCTTTTGTACGACTGGGTTCTAAATACTATTATTTTGAGACTCGCAGCAAGGCTAATTGGTATGATGCCGCCCATAATTGTCGCACCATGAAAGCTAATTTGGTCACCTATGAGAATAGTGCAGAATTTGATGCTGTCAATGACTACATACGTCGCCAGCAATACGATGCCGGTAACTATTATTGGACGGCATCTAATGATCTGGGTACTGAGGGCAAATTCTTTTCAATTGGCACTGGACTTCCCATGACATTTGATCGCTTTACTCAAGGTAATCCGGATAATAGTTTTGGTAACGAGAATTGCGTTCATTCCTGGTTCCATCAAGGACAATATTCAATGAATGATTTGGATTGTAAGAAGGAATGTAATTATGTTTGTCAAGCGGAAAATCCTAAAACTATTGCATTTACTGTTTGGTAAATTTTGTTGTGGAAAAATGCATCTTTTAATACATATTAGCATATTGTAGTTAATTGTATGTAAAATTTGTAATAACTAATTTTCAATAAAGTGAAATTGAGAAATTGACTTGAAAGTTGTTTTTAATATACCTGAAGGTTCAAACTATGTCATAATAACTTGTTCTTTTAAATAAATGATAAAAAGCTTCATTATTGAAATGAGTTATTTAACGTAAGCAATAAAGCTCAGATGAATTTCCACCCAAATTCTTTTCTTTGCAGAAAATCTATAATTTAGGCTTAATTACTTGTTTCCAACAACTAGTTCCATTACTTCCATCATCCATGAGGATGATTTTAATTTAATTTATTACAAACAAAAAACATAAAACTTACAGAATTTTACAAAGACTTAAGACTGTTCTGTAGTCTAGACTATAGACTGTTCTGTAGTCTAGACTATAGACTGTTCTATAGTCTCGACTATAGACTGTTCTACAGTCTCGACTATAGGCTGTTATATAGTCTCGACTATAGACTTTTCTATAGTCTCGACTATAGACTTTTCTATACTCTCGACTATAGACTGTTCTACAGTCTCGACTATAGACTGTTCTATAGTCTCGACTATAGACTGTTCTATAGTCTCGACTATAGACTGTTCTATAGTCTCGACTATAGACTGTTCTATAATTCTCGACTATAGACTGTTCTATAGTCTCGACTATAGACTGTTCTATAGTCTCGACTATAGACTGTTCTATAGTCTCGTCTATAGACTGTTCTATAGTCTCGTCTATAGACTGTTCTATAGTCCCGAATATAGACTGTTCCATAGTCTCGACTATAGACTGTTCCATAGTCTCGACTATAGACTGTTCCATAGTCTCGACTATAGACTGTTCTATAGTCTCGACTATAGACTGTTCTATAGTCTCGACTATAGACTGTTCTATAGGCTCGACTATAGACTGTTCTATAGTCTCGACTATAGACTGTTCTATTGTCTCGACTATTGACTGTGCTATAGTCTCGACTATAGACTGTTCTATAGTCTCGACTACAGACTGTTCTATAGTCTCGACTATAAACTGTTCTATAGTCTCGACTATTGACTGTTGTATAGTCTCGACTATAGACTGTTCTATAGTCTCGACTATAGGCTGTTCTATAGTCTCGACTATAGGCTGTTCTATAGTTTCGATTATAGACTTTTCTATAGTCTCAACTGTAGACTGTTCTATAGTCTCGACTATAGACTGTTCTATAGTCTCGACTATAGACTGTTCTATTGTCTCGACTATTGACTGTTCTATAGTCTCGATTAAAGACTGTTCTATAGACTCGACTATATGCTGTTCTATAGTCTCGACTATAGTCTATAGTCTGGACTATAGACAGTTCTATAGACTCGAATATAGACAGTTCTATGGACTCGACTACAGACAGTTCTATAGACTCGACTATAGTTTGTTCTATGGACTAGACTATAGACCGTTCTGTAGTCTCGTCTATAGACTATTGTACGGTCTAGTCTATAGACTATTCTACGTTCTAGACTAAAGATTGTTCTATAGTGTATACTATAGACTATAGTCTCGATTATAGACTGTTCTACAGTGTCGACTATTGACTATTTTATGCCTGTGAGGCCCGATAGTGGCCTACGTGAATTTCTTTAGATTTGATGTAGTATCAACCTTATACGGCGGATATGATCATTTATTGCCCGATGTCCGCCTAACGATAAAATACAATTTACGGAATAATTTCCTATTTCATGTGGCATCTACATATGACCATCAATACATAAGAAATTTTTAAATTTCTATAATTTAAAAAATAACGGTTTGTGCAGAACCCAGTACTGTAGACTGTTCTATAGTCTCGACTATAGACTGTTCTATAGTCTCGACTATAGACTGTTCTATAGCATCGTCTATAGACTGTTCTATAGTCTCGTCTAAAGACAATTCGTAGTCTTGACTATTCAACAATCTCGACTTTAAACTATTCTATAGTCTCGACTTTAAACTATTCTATAGTCTCGACTATAGGCTATTCTATAGTCTCATCTACAGACTATTCTATAGTCTCGATTATAGACTGTTCTACAGTGTCGATAGTGACTGTTCTGTCGATAGGATCAATTATGGCCCGATGTCCGCCTATCGATAAAATACAATTTACGGAATAATTTCCTATTTCCTGTGGCATATACATATGACCATCGATACATAAGAAATTTTTAAATTTCTACAATTTAAAAAATAACGGTTTGTTCACAACCCAGTACTGTATAAGAAACTAGCATAGTTGTATCTTATAGATACAATTGTTTAAACACAAACTGTTTTACCCAAAAAAATAACATAACACAACAACTGTCTGATAAATGCCACAATAAAAGAAAATAAACAATAACCACTTGTCAATATGACAAATACGAATGTCAAACCAAAAACAAATCTTAAACAAAACAGAGAATGAAAATCTAATTGAGAGAAAAAAAATTACTAAATAGGAGAGTAGATTTTGTATCTAATACAATTAGCTCCACAAAAATATAAAAATGATTGAAAAAATAAAAACAGTTTGAATTGGAACTTAAAGTAGGCGTATGGGGGATGTTAAAATACGCATCACGTATATGTTGGGGAAAACAAAATAACAACAACAACAACAATACAAGTAGTATTTAATAATAAACAACAACGGTAAAACGATGACAAGTATGTAACGGTGTTGGCACTCTAACACGGTGGTTTGCTGTTTAAAACTCTTTGCAAATAAACCCACAACAGAAGATACATTTTCTTCTCTATTGGATAGTTGTTATTTTTGTGCTTTTGGGGGAGGCAGTGGGGAAGTGATGGGTATAAAACTTGGGCTGTATACCAGGGTGAAGACGAAAAGATAATTTAACTGTGTTTTATTTTACGAGCAACAACAGCAACAAAAAAGAAGAGTAGAGCAGAAAAATAAAAAATCGAAAATATGTGCTGCAAGTAACAATTATTATCAACTGAATGAAGAAAAACGAATTTTTCCACATTCAAACAGAAGTAGAGAAAATACGAAACGCGTGAATGTTACGTGCAGGTAACGGAAGAAAAATTCATTGAACGAAAAATATAAAATTTGTATTACCAAAAAAAGGCAAAAAAGAAAAATTGTTATGAAATTTTGTAAAATTATAAAAAGAAAAGAAAAAAATAAATAATAAAATAAAAAAGGTGAAAAGTGCAAGAAAATTGCTCTCAAAAAAATCTGTTAAAAATTTGCTAAACTAAGTTGTTGGTTTCTTTAAAAAAAGGGCAAATTTCTTATTAATTTTCCTTAAAGGCAATAATTATGTGTATTACCAAGTGATATTTTTTGTACAGAAAAATTAAACAAATTTAATAAAAATATAAATTTAAATAAAATATTAATATACATACAAATTCATCAATATGTCAACTGAAAGCAATAACACTCCAGTGGATCCCAGAGTTCAGGTAAATTGCAAAAATCTAACAATCCATAAACATCTAAACATACCCTCCAACCCATTCTTCGTGACCAATATATAAAAAAACAGTTTAATTTTAGCAAAACCCCTTCTTTTTCTTCGTTAATTGTTTTAGACACTGATATAATCAGTGAGTGAGTGCCTTAGTATAGATATTATTTCGGATTATTTGTCATTTATCGCTGTTTGTCGCTTATTTTTGTGTGTTTTTTTGCTTTTCTATTTATTTTGGCTAACAATGACCCTCATAATCATTTAGTATACATTTTCTGGCAGTTTTTCTTGCCATTTTTTTTTCTCCTATTAGAAAATCCATTTTCTTTTAATTTTGATTTTCTTCTTTTTTTGCTTTTAACAATGTTTATGTTTATGACAAATTCATCGTTTTATGTTTATTATTATTCACAGCATTAATATTTACACATGTTCGTATCTAAGTATTAACAAACAAACCAAAATATCATAAAGATTTTTGCCTTCACCATGACATAAGCATTATTTATAATTGTACTATTTTATACTCTTCTTGAATATATTGAAAAAAAAATCTCGTTATTTTTTGTCTATTCTCTAGATTACAATAAGTTTGTTTTATGTGTTGGCGTCTGTGCCAAATAATCATTGTTATTTTGTTACTCTAACCCAAATATATTATTGGCCAAAAGTTGAAATGATATCGAACTTTTATTTTCATTTTAATTCATGATAATACGTTATTATTTTACAGTAGTACAGTGTGATAAATAATAATTGCTACACAGTTTAATAAGTTCGACTAGATAATGTGAGAAACTAGCAATTCTGCGAGAACATTCTGAGGCTATATCGCCTACTAATATTATCAGGTACTAAATCCTGGTACTTTTAACAAATTTTAATAGATTCGCTAGTAATACATTATTTAAATAATCAAAATCATGAAAGAGCAAGTCAGTCATATTATATGTGTTGTATGATTCTTCTCGACTATAGACAATTCAATAGTCTCGACTAGAGACAATTAAATAGTCTCGACTATAGACAATTCAATAGTCTCGACTATAGACAATTCTATAGTCTCGACTATAGACAATTCTATAGTCTCGACTATAGACAATTCTATAGTCTCGACTATAGACTATTCTATAGCCTCGACTATAAACTATTCTATAGGCTCGACTATAGACTATTCTATAGGCTCGACTATAGACTATTCTATAGTCTCGACTATAGACTATTCTATAGTCTCGACTATAGACTATTCTATAGTCTCGACTATAGACTATTCTATAGTCTCGACTATAGACTATTCTATAGTCTCGACTATAGACTATTCTATAGTCTCGACTATAGACTATTCTATAGTCTCGACTATAGACTATTCTATAGTCTCGACTATAGACTATTCTATAGTCTCGACTATGGACTATTCTATAGTCTCGACTATAGACTATTCTATAGTCTCGTCTATAGACTATTCTATACTCTCGACTATAGACTATTCTATAGCCTCGTCTATAGACTATTCTATACTTTCGACTATAGACTATTCTATAGCCTCGACTATAGACTATTCTATAGGCTCGACTATAGACTATTCTATAGGCTCGATTATAGACTATTCTATAGGCTCGACTATAGACTATTCTATAGGCTCGACTATAGACTATTCTATAGGCTCGACTATAGACTATTCTATAGGCTCGACTATAGACTATTCTATAGTCTTGACTATAGACTATTCTATAGTCTCGACTATAGACTATTCTATAGTCTCGACTATAGACTATTCTATAGTCTCGACTATAGACTATTCTATAGTCTCGACTATAGACTATTCTATAGTCTCGACTATAGACTATTCTATAGTCTCGACTATAGACTATTCTATAGTCTCGACTATAGACTATTCTATAGTCTCGACTATGGACTATTCTATAGTCTCGACTATAGACTATTCTATACCCTCGACTATAGACTATTCTATAGCCTCGTCTATAGACTATTCTATACTTTCGACTATAGACTATTCTATAGCCTCGACTATAGACTATTCTATAGGCTCGACTATAGACTATTCTATAGGCTCGACTATAGACTATTCTATAGTCTTGACTATAGACTATTCTATAGTCTCGACTATAGACTATTCTATAGTCTCGACTATAGACTATTCTATAGTCTCGACTATAGATTATTCTATAGTCTCGACTATAGACTATTCTATAGTCTCGACTATACACTATTCTATAGTCTCGACTATAGACTATTCTATAGTCTCGACTATAGACTATTCTATAGTCTCGACTATAGACTATTCTATAGTCTCGACTATAGACTATTCAATAGTCTCGACTATTGACATTTCTCTAGTCTCGACTATAGATTATTCTACAGTCTCAACTATAGACTATTCTATAGTCGAGACTAGATAATTGTTTATAGTCGAGACTACAGAATAGTCTTTAGTCCAGACTATGGAATAGTCTATAGTCGAGACTATAGAATAGTCTAAAGTCGAGACTATAAAATAGTCTTTTCGGTTCATATTCCGGTTCACCTATTACGTCTTAAGGTGCTATTGCCGAATCGACAGTGACCATCCCATGAAAGTGATGTTTTACATCTCGGAAGTTACGCAACGTGACAACAAAGGCCAGAGATATGAGTACTTGAGTAAACTGCGTGTACATCGAAACCATGTACAAATATTGCATCTGCTTGTTCTTTGCAAGTCAGGATTGCTCTATAAAGTTATAAAAGTACCACCGTGATATAAGGCCGTCAAGGCAGATATACACGTAAAGCACTTATGTATGTCCTGTTACTTGCTAATTCCACTTCTATTTGGGATCAGTGTCTCGCAATTTTGTCTCTGGTATGCGATCGGTTACGTTAGAGAGTTTATTCCCTTTTGCATGCTTTATGTATAGGAGAGGGAACAAACTCCCCGGGAATTTATTATTCAGGATAGGCCTGAATGTGAAACATGTATAACCGGCTTAGTTCCATTCGCTTAAAGTTAAGAACCGTTCTACTGAAATTACCATTTTAACTAAGGTTTTCAATCGTCATAATATTATTTAAAAATGTCCAGTAAAACGTCGCTAATGTTAACTATGTATAACCGACTTCGGCTAAAGTTAAGAACCGTTCTATCGTCACCATATTCTTTAAAAATTATTGAAATTTATTGCCAATATTTCTCTCTCTCTCTAATAACTATTTAAGATAAAACATACGCTTAATAAACGACTGAAATTTAATCAATAATTCAGTCATTCTAAAGATAAAAATATCCTTAAATAAACAACAAATTTAAACTTAACCTTCAATTCCAATATTTATTGTTTACACGTTACTTTTCAATTATTTCAAAACAATAAAAAAATCGAAACGACTGCATCGTTTCAATTAAATTTTTAATTACTTTATCCTATAGTTTGCCATTTTTTTTCATACATTTTAGGTTGAACTAGAAAAACTCAATACAGCAACGGACAATATCAACAAATATGAAGTAGAACTTGATGTAAGTATTGATTTTTTTTATTTTTCTTTATATATTTGTTGTCTTCCCACTCTTTAAAAAGCATTACAATTAAATTAAATTATATATGTATTTTGTAGTAACAAAAGAAAAACATTTAAATTAAAACAATTTAATTTTCTATCATCCTTTAAACGTAAAAAACATCTTACGCTCTAACTAACAAATTGGCACAAAAAAAAAACAAACATACAGGAAGCGAAATGTGAATTCAAACGTATTTTAGCTGAAAGCGTCGTAAGGATAAAACAGTCTGCACACAAATTAGGAAATTCAATTGAGGCAGCAAAACCCTATTATGAATCTCGTATATATGCGGCACAGGTGAGTGGAATTGTTTGTGGGGTTTTGAATTGTGGGTGTTGTTATGTTGAATAACTAATGGTAGTAGATGTAAAAGAAAATGTTAGCAAATAGCTTGTGAAGTTATTTGTTGAGCTAAAAATGGGAAGTAATCCCAAGAGAGGTTGTGAATTTATTTTGTTTAATTAAAAGAAAATGTGAGATTTGAAGAGATTTTTCTTTAGGTAAGAATATTTGTAGTAAAATAGGAATACAAATAAGGATTTAAATGTGATAAAAAGTCTGTGCAAGAACATAATCTATATTCATAATCTAGTCTATAGGCTGGACTACAGTCTAGTCTATAGGCTGGACTATAGTGCAGTCTATGGTCTAAACTATTGTCTAGTTTAAAGACTGTAGTTAGTCTAAAGTTTATTCGATATTTTGGATTATAGACTAGTCTATATTCTAGTCCATAGTATGGACTGTAGTCTAGTTTATAGTCTAGACTAATAGCCTAGACTAGAATGAAGTCTAGTTTATAATCTGAACTATAGTTGAGTCAATATTCTGGACTTTAATTTAGTCTATAGTCTGGACTGTCTAGTCTATAGTCTAGACTATAGTTTAGGCTGTAGTTTAGTCTATACTATAGACTCTATAGTCTAGTCTACATTCAGGACTATAGTATAGTGTATAGTCTGGGCTGTATTCTAGTCCACACTCGGGACTTTGGTCTAGTCTGGACCGTAGTGTAGTCTATAGTATGTACTATAGTTTAAGCTATAGTCTAAAGTATGGACTGGTCAGTCGATGGACTATTCTATAGTCTAAACTATATTGCAGTCCATAGTCTTGACTATAGATTGGTTAAAGTCTGGACTAGACTAGTATTTAGTCTGAACCATAATCTAGTCTGTAGTATGGACTGGTCAGTCGATAGACTATGGTATGGACTGGTCAGTCGATAGACTATAGACTATTCTATAGTCTAAACTATATTGCAGTCCATAGTCTTGACTATAGATTGGTTAAAGTCTGGACTAGACTAGTATTTAGTCTGAACCATAATCTAGTCTGATCTATAGTTTTATTAAGATCTTTTAAGAATACCATACAATAAAGTTCCATATTTTTTTCCAAGAATAAAGATAATCTGTAACATCTACATTTGAACCTTCCTCTTTACATCTAAAATTAACATTATTTATTAACACAAGACTTATAAAATTTAATTAATAAATTTAATATTCATGTTATCAACCCACCCAACACAACCACCTCCAAACGACCTGGAATATTAACATCTACCATATATATTAATGTATGCGATTTTATATTTTTAGCTTGCCAAAGAGACCCAACAGGCAGCATCTAATTATGAGAAGGCAAAATCCATACACGCAGCTGCCAAAGAAATGGTTTATCTGGCCGAACAGGGTTTGGGTGAAAAGTCTACCTTGGATACAGCCTGCCAGGAGATGTTAAGTCATGCAGCCAGTAGGTGTTATACACACTTTATGATTTTTATTAAATACGTACAAACAACCGTTATGTTTTTAATATTTTCCAATGATTTTAATGACATTCTTTCTACTTATTATATTGAGTCGATGTCGTGTTTTATTTATATATTTTCTTGTTTCTTTAAGGCAAAGTAAATCAATCACAATTAGAGGTTACTGATGCTCGTAATTCTTTGAAAATGTGTCAATTGAAGCTAGAAGTAGCTAATAATCGAGTGGGTAAATTACAGGGACAATTACGACAAGCTATTAAAGCATCAAGGTAAATACTTATTATGTCTTAAACGTGTCATAAGAAGGTACAAGCGGCAACAAATCAAATTATTTTTTAAACAGATTTTTTATTTATGTTGTCTAAGGCAAGATTTTCATTAAATCATTTGTGTTTGATGTGATGGTTACTTATAAAACTTCTACTCATTTAGTTCATAACTCTAGTAGTTTAGCTTATTGTCTAGTTTATATAATCTGGACTATAGTAAAATCCGGACTAGTAGACTGTAGTCTAAATTATAGAGTACTTATAATTTAGACTACATACAGTCTACTAATCTAGACTACACAATTATCAAGACTACAGTCTACTCTATAGTCTAAACTATTGTCTGCTCTATAGTCTCAACTAAGTATAGTTCTATAGTCGGACTATATTATAGTCCATTGCCTATTCTATAGTTTAGTTTATGACCTGGAATATAGTCAAGTCTATAGTCTGGACTATAGTCAAGTCTATAGTCTGGACTATAGTCAAGTCTATAGTCTGGACTATAGTCAAGTCTATAGTCTGGACTATAGTCAAGTCTATAGTCTGGACTATAGTCAAGTCTATAGTCTGGACTATAGTCAAGTCTATAGTTTGGACTATAGTCAAGTCTATAGTCTGGTCTATAGTCAAGTCTATAGTCTGGTCTATAGTCAAGTCTATAGTCTGGTCTATAGTCAAGTCTATAGTCTAGACTATATAGTCTGGACTATAGTCAAGTCTATAGTCTGGACTTTAGTCAAGTCTATAGTCTGGACTTTAGTCAAGTCTATAGTCTGGACTATAATCTTTACTATAGTCATGTCTATAGTCGTATCTATAGTCATGTCTATAGTCTTTACTATAGTCAAGTCTATAGTCTGGACTGTAGTAAAGTCTATTGTCTGGACTACAATCAAGTCTACAGTCTGAACAATAATTAGGTCTATAGTCTGGATAATAGTAAAGTCTAGACTATAGTTTACTCTATAGTCTTTTTATAGACGTATATATAGTCTGGACTATAGTTTACTAGTTAAACTTGAATATAAATCTATAATCTAGTATATAGTCTGGACTACAGTAAAGCATGTAGCAAATTATGAAGTAATTTCTATAGACTGAACGATAGTCAACACAATAATCTGGATTATTTTTAAATCTATAGTCTGGACTATTTTTAAATCTATAGTATGTACTATATACACGTATATAGTCCCAAATAGAGTCAATTTTACAGTCTGAACAATAGACAAGTCTATAGTCTGGACTGTAGTCTATATTCTGAATGATAACCAAGTCTGTAGTCTTGCCTCTATTTTTTTCCGGACTATAATCATTTATATAGTCAGTCTTTAATCTAGTCTTTAATCTGGACTATAATCATGTATATAGTCAGGACTATAGTCAAGCATATAAACTGAAATTTAGGCAAGTCTAAGAATTTCAGTCGGGTTATAGTCTATAGTCTGGGCTAGTATGTTTTCAATAGTCCGGTCTAGGCTAAAGTATATAGTCTGACCTACATTCGAGTCATATACATAGTCTGCACTATAATAAAGTCTATATTCTGAACTATAATATATTTTAGTTTTTTTTTTAATCTATAGTCTGAACTATAATCTAGTCAATAGTCTGGTTTATTGTTTAGACTACAATCCAGTGAATAGTCTAGATTATAGACGAGACAATATTTTTGATTCTCAAGATTATAGTTTATAGTCAGGACAAAGTCTATAATGTAAACAAGTTCATAATCTAGACTAAATATCAGCTTAAATAAAAGCTTCAGTAGATAAACCGACCTTTTGTCTATAACGTACGCTATTCCAGAATATGGGTATAAATATTTTAAGAAAATATTCAGACTAATTTGATAAGCGGTGATAAGGAAATTAACTTATACTGATAACATTTCAATGTACAAACAAAGCAGAAAAAATTAATTAAAAAAATTCAATGTTAAAAGTACTTTTTTAGTTTGAGTTTAGTACCATTTCAAAATCTAAATTTCTCATGACTTGAAAACCAGTTTTAATTTAGATCCATATTTGGATCATGGTAGCAGCGATAAAATGTGTTTAATAAGTAAATATTTTTCTTTTATATTACATCATTTAAATAAATATTGTTTATTTAATAATTTGTGTTTATTTTAAATTTTATTTTAAAATTTCTTTTATTTTTTGTTTATTTTTTTTTATTTTAGTTATAATATTAGACGAAATTTACTTTTTATTAATTTATTGGCTTATCAACATGATTTAAATAATTTGTAAGTAAAATTTTGAAACCTGTTTTTTTAAATCTCTAAAAAACATTGACAAATTCGCTAAACATTTAATGAAACAATTTAAACATTATATTACAGACCTTATTACGAAACCCGAGCCAATTATAATGGTATATTAAAAGCACAAAAGGAAAAAATTAATAGTCTAGAGAATAGAGTAGCCGAGGCCAAAATGACTTATAATGAAGCGTTAAAAAATCTAGAACAAATTTCCGAAGAAATACACCGTCAACGACAACAGAAACAAGCAAATCTACTGAATTACGAAACAATGTTGAAACAAGTGGAGGTGGAAAATGCCTCTTCGAATTATTCCTCACCCATGGGAAGTGGTACTAGTTACACACAATTTCCATGTGATATTGACACAGCTGATGAGTACCTTGAGATGCCCGATAAATTGTCCACCAACTCGAGTCCGGTACGACAACGACATCCCGATGAGCATGAATGTCCACATTTGCTGCATGATTTTGATACAGTCTTAACTTTTCCCCAAAAAATAGCCAGCGGTATGCATAAATCGGCAAGTACTAGTAATACAAGTGATAATCTCTTTGCCCAGGCCCAAATGCATGGGCCATATGAGATTAAATCCTCTACGGGTAGTGGACAAAATCTAACTAACGATAATAGTTCTAGTACGGGTAAAGGTGGTAGTGGAAGTGGTGGTGGCGGTGGTGGTAGAAGTGGTATAGGTGAAAGTGATGATAATGATATAGAACAATGGACCGAAATACGTTTGTCACATTCTGAGAGTACCAGCTCGAGTTACTCAAACCAAAGTTTACTGCACGATCATGCAGATGGTCAAGCCGAAGATGCTCAATCCCACCACTCATCATCGTCTTCGTCGGACGAGCCCAAACGTAAAGTTACCTGTACTACTATATTCCAAGAAGAACAACTGGGTAAAAAGCAATCTTTAGCTCAATGGCTTTCACGCTCCAATAGCTTGAAGGTCAGCGGTCGACGCCAATCTTTAGATCTCCTAATCGATGCCAGTGATAAAGTTAAAGACGTCTTTTCGTTTGGCTTTCAAAAAGTCGGACGCAGCTTAGAACGTCGCAATAGTGAGTCGGAAATGAATAGTGAATGTAGTAATGGCTCCACGAATGTAGCCATTGGTGGTAGTGTAATGGGTAGTAGTAGTGGTGGTGGTGGCGCCAATACGTCCACATCTTCAACTTCATCGGCTAGTGATTTCCTATTTTTCTCAAGGTCAGTAGACCCATCAACAACAACGCATGACTATACAAATAATAAAAACCAAAAAAGCACTCTCACAAACTCTAGTATTAATAACAATAATAACAATAACCATAGTAGAGCTTTGCACAAAAAGACTGGATTATTTGGCGCTTTACAAAATCACTTTACAAAATTAAAATAAACATTTCAAGAACAAAATTTACAAAAAAACCCCAAAAAAAAAATCATATAAAACAAAAAATCTTTTTTGCAAACTATTCTATATACACTAACACCACCTATATTTTTTAAGATCAAAAACTATAACAAAAATTTTTACTCTCTTTATGAATGTACTTCTTTTTACAAAGGCAAGTACTTCCAATTGGCTGCTGTAGTTATTTAATTGTTTCGTTTTCTTAATTTTTTTTTAAATGTTTTCATTAATATTTTTACAGCGTTTTTTTTTTATTAACCGAATAATATATTAAATCAGTCTTGTTCAGAACGGATTTTGAAACTATATTTCTGTATTTTTATATATTTTTTATAAATTTTTCTATCTCTATGTGTCTTTAATTACTTTACGATCTCTCTATGTATCTATCTTTGCATGATTCTTAATCTTTAAAATTTAAAAAAAAATCTTTAAATTTTTTTTTAAATCCTTTAACATTTTTTGAATTAACTATAATTGTTGAATATATTGATATCTTATAGATTTGAATTTAATTTTTATATAAATATTTTTGATGTATAAACGAACTTAAGATTGTAGTAAAAGTTTAAGAGATTGAACATTAATGTATCTTTAGATCTTTTGAAGATGAGGCCAACTTATTAATTATTTATTAACATTTTAAATATCATTGGTTCAATGACCAAAATCTTCTAACAAATCAAAAATAATTCCATTCACAACAATAATTATTTAAACTGCTATAAAAAAAACGATATTTCCCAATATGTACGGCAGCAGACAGTATTGTCTATTTGTAGATTCACTTTCGTATGGGAACTTAATAGATCTATCGGAACTAAGAGATGTATTATCATGACGTGTCCTACATTCATAATTGGCTTGTGTCTGTCATAGGATTGAAAATGAAATAAAATATTTTATCCATCTTCACCCTGCTCTTCAGAGAAAAACTTAGTCCGTTTAAGATGATAACGGATCTATGAAGTAAATTCATCAAGTTGAGTTTAGCATCGAATCGTAGGCGGTTATAACTCAGTCTTGATACTGTTCACAAAAAAACTAAATATAAATGCAACTGTTCAGGTGATATTGCCCTCTACTGAAATCGCGGGACTACTTCGGAAAAGTTTTTTCTGAATTGAATTTGTTTTGTTTTTGTATTGTATCAGGGTGTCATAATCTTCAAATGGACCCACCACAAGCAATAAATGTTTTAAGATTTAAAATCCTGTTTAGAAATCAAAACTGATTTAAAATATTAAACATAAAAAACAACACTAAAATAATTTAAATTTTTATTTTTGTTTATTTTATTCTATTTAGATCTGAACCAAAAGAATTATTATCGGATGAACAGGTGGAAAATCTCTTACTTAATCATACAGTAGATGAAAATGGCACAATTATTGTGGAAGAGCTTAAATCACCTCTACAACAGCCAATTAGTAATAAGTTTGGTTTGCCAACGCTTTTAGTTTAAATACCTCTTACAACAACAACAAAAAACCCTAGTAAAATTATGTTTAAATTGAATATTTATTCTTAAATTTAATTTTTATTTATTTTTTTTTTAATTAAATTATAAGAACACATATCAGAATATTGATAAATTACTTTATTAAATTAGTAATATAACATATTGACAAACAAAATTCTGAACTCTATTCAATTTTAATATTTTCTCGAAAGGAAACTTATTATCTTAAAGTTCTTTTCTTCTGTAATTAACTAAAAAAACTATTAACACTATAAAAAACAAAAATTTTGTGATAATAATAAGGTATTTTTAAATGATTTTAAATTAACTTAACTATTTAAATTATCATTTAAATATTTTTTTTTTAAATTTTCGTTTTTATTTCTGAAGATTTTGTTTAGTTTTGTAGTAATTATGAAGATATTGAAAAATTTGTAACCGAAAAGATTAAAGGCTAATTGATTAAATTTTTAAAAACGAAAAACATATGGTTAATTGTGACTTAAATTACATAAATTATATTCTATATAAAATATGTAATTATAATACAAAATAAGCAAATTAAATAATAAATATTAAATTTGATGGAGTTTGTTAGTGAAATTTAAACATTTTATTGAGAACAACAAGAATATTACAAGTTTTTTTCTTAAGATATTATATAATGTAGCTGGAAACCAAATAAAAAAAAATGAAAATAAATTATATTATTCGATTATTAAAAAAAAAAGAAGAATCAAAGTTTTTAATTTCATAGCCGACAGAGTGAGTAAACTTTGATTTTTGTAATTTGTTTAAAATTTGAGTGTTACTTAAAGATCTACTGCCGATTTTAGGTTTTTTAAAAAACCCGGTTTTTGATGAAAAATATATGTAAGTGAACACAGATTTTATATAATTTCTTAATTAAAGCGTAATTTTAGTTTTAATATGTAAAGGGTATTTAAGATTCGGCATAGCCGAATATTGCAGTCTAACTTGTTTGTAATTTACGACAATTGGATCTTAGCTCCGGAACAACCTGAGTCTTACCCGCCCAAAGATTGTCAACTTGTCAGCGACATTTGTATCAACCGAAATTTGTTCGCCAGGAAAGAACTATCGGCCAAAGTCGAACTGTTACAACAAGTACATATTAATTAGAATATTTATATTATATAAATAGGTAAATTTTTAATAAATATAAAATTTTTTAAATCCCACTGTTTATAACACAAAAGTAACGACTTGAAAATCCTGTTACGTTTATTCTGACGATTTTGCTTTTTTTCAACAATTTGGCAACATTTAAAAAATAATATAATCTGGCAACGCAAACAACATCTACTTGATTTTTTAGTGAAGAAATATTCAACAAGTATTTTCTTCCCATTTATATTATATTCATAACAAACTTTTACTTACTTTTGTTTATTTAACACTAATATATAATTTATTTAACAAAAACTTTACTAATTATTAAACTTAAACACTTTTAAACGCAATTCCTTAAGCACACGAAAACAACATTTTAACAAACCGACGCCACACATTCAACTAATTGAGATACCGTTATAATTTCTCTGCTCTTTTGTTTCCATTTCATTTTGTACACACTGCAACTACAGCTAACTTCCGGATTGTTTATATTTGTATAGTAAACAGAAAAAATTAAACAGCTGTTTGATTAAAGGGTTTTTTTTTTGGTAAAGTGCAAAATCCTGGAGATTATTTTATTTTTGTGTTCTGTTATAAATATTTAAGTTATTTTAAACCATTTATCAACTAATATGGATACAAACATAGAAAATGCTTTAATACAAAAGAAAATAATTTCTCCTGGCAAAGAGTTTATGCCCCTTAAAGAAGGTACCAGGGTAAGTAGTAGTTTTGGATATACGACATGAAAAAATCAATAATTCAAGGACTTTTTGTTGTATGCTTAAAGGTCAAATTTCATTTTCAAACCAGGAAGTTAGATGGCACAGTATTGGATGATAGCCGTAAGCTGGGCCGTCCCATGGAATTGGTATTAGGCAAAAAGTTCAAATTAGAAGTATGGGAAGTTATAGTACAAAAAATGGCCTTAAATGAGGTGGCAAAGTTTACGGTGAACAAAAAGGTAGAGGAAACAAGTGTCGAAAAGGAAATTTTGAAAGATATTTTAATAATTGTCTATCATTGCAGTTAGTTTCTCAATATCCTTTTATTGCCAAAACCTTAAGAGATGTAGGCAAAAAAGTGGAAGAGCGCCGTCACTGCTGTGGCATGACTTTACAAAATGAAGGCTTGGGTTATAAAGATCTAGATGATTTACTCTCAAGTCCTTGTGATTTGGAATTTATTATCGATTTATTTAGTATAGAGAAACCAGAAGACTATAAAAAGGATACTTGGCAAATGAGCGATGAAGAAAAGCTAAAAACCTCTCTCAAACTTAAAGATGAGGGTAATGAATTCTATAAACAAAAACAATTTACCCAAGCAGAAGAGTGTTATCGTACCGCAGTGGGTTTATTAGAACAATTAATGTTGAAGTAAGTTAAACAAATATTCAAATTAAATCACATTTATCTACCTCTACAAAAAATAATTATTTTTTCAGAGAAAAACCCCATGATGTAGAGTGGAACGATTTGGCTAAACTTAAAGTTCCTGTTTTACTAAACTATGCTCAGTGTCGTCTTTTAGCACAAGACTATTATGCCGTCATCGAACATTGCAACGATGTTTTACAATTAGATCCCGATAATGTTAAGGCATTATTTCGTAGAGCCAAAGCTCACGTTGGTGCTTGGAATCCTCAAGAAGCTCGTGATGATTTCCTAAGAGCTGCTAAGTTAGATTCTTCGCTACAAACAACAGTTCATAAAGAATTAAAAGCCATCGATAGGATACAACATGAACGTGATCTAGAGGATAAAAAGCGTTTACAGGCACTTTTTTAGTGACTAAGTGGTATTTTTAGACTGGACGTAAAAATGGATAAAATATTGTGTATTTTTAATTGTTGTGACTAGTCCAATGTAATAACTTGCATTATAATCTTATAACAAAAAATCGTAAAAATTATAGATTTTATAATAAAGTATAATCGTACAAACTAAAGTAAATTCTTTATATTTTTCTTTACCCCAAAATTTTATTTTTTGATTAATATTCTTCTAATAGAAATAGTTCAATGTATTTAGTTTTTATAGAATATTTTTGACAAATTTTCTTTTCATAGAATATTTTCGACAAATTTCCTTTTTATAGAAAATTTTCGACAAATTTTCTTTTTATAAAGATTTTAAACAAAATTTAGTTTTATAAAAAATATTTGATAATTTTTTTTTACAATATCTTCCATTTGAAATTTTTCGAAAAAATCTGAATTTTATAGACAATTTTCGAAAAATTCTTTTTATATAAAATTACTATTTTTTAAAGAAAATTAAAAAAAAAAATGTTTTTTTTATGCATATTTCAAAAAATTCACTTTCTTATAAATTTTCGAAAAAAAATTCTTATAGAAAGAATATCTTTTTTATAGAACTAAAAAAATATTCCCGAAATGAATTTATTTAGTTTGATAAAGTATATATAGTTTATATTTGTATTACTTTGTTTTTAACAATTAATTTAGAGAGAGTGGTGGAAGATTTTTAAATAAATAATAATTTAAACAATAATTTACAAAAACTTAAAATTACTAAAAACTTTAATTAGAAATTCCATGCGAATTTATTCTCTTCAACTACAATCTTCTTAAACGCATTGAACCAGCAGCAGCTGCTGCTGCACCTTCAGCTTCACCACGCAATTTATTATCATCAGTACGCCAAACAAATGGTTCCAAACGATCTTCGACATCTAGAAAATTATTAATTGCCTCCAGACTGGCTAGATTATCGTTAAGTAGAGAATTGCAACGACTCAGTTGCTGGGATATCAAGCGCACTTTATTAAATTGCTCCGCATAGGCAGCATATGACTTTTGCATATCAACAAATGAAGCAAATAGTGTTGTTATAGAATTGCTTACGACCTTGGTGCGTTCCACCAGATGTGATTGTTCCTGGGCCACTTGTGTAGCACACATATTTAAATGTGTTTGCATGCGATTGCAAATATTTAGCAAATGCGGCTGTATTTGTAAACGTTCCAAACATTCAGCGTCTTTGGTAAATGTGGCCGAATAGACAGAATCCCTTAGAACGGGTAAAAATTGTGGTATACTTTGTAGTTGTTGCAATTCACTTTCGATTTCCTCATTGGCATCTTTAATGCCTGGCTTAACTATGACTATACTATGACTACCCACTGTAGATTGGGGTCTTTTGGGTTTTGCTGCTGTTTGAGGACGCCTTAAGACTAGAGAATTACGCTGTGTTGATGAACCAGTTAAACTATTCGCCGATTTCCCTCTTATTTTGGGTGAGTCACCTATGGGCCGATCAGTGGTATAGGAAACATAGGGCAAATCCGAACATACGCTCAAGGGAGGTGATGAGGGCCTACTCATTTCTGAGGTAGTGGGCGATGGCATTGGATCATTGCTGTGTTTTAATTTATTTGTTGTTGTATTTGTACTACTGTTAGGAGCTGTTGACTGTCTAAGCATAGTACGTTTTTTTATGGCTCCAGTAGCTGTAGCAGCAGATCTATGGCTAGAGCTTGCGGAATTTATATGATTGCCTTGTGGACCAAGGCTTGAATCAAATATTTCTCGTCCATCTGCCTCGGCTCTTTGTTGGGAATGTTCAGCACCCATTTTTCTGTAGTATTATTTACTCAATATGAATTTCTTATCGATTTTTTCTTTAACTTTTGTTTGAAGACAATATTTTCGTATTTCTTTTCTATCAGTTTATTTTTCAGTATTCTTTTTTTCTATCATTCTTTGTAAACAAAATTTATCTGCTTTTTTTATATTTTTATTATAAATATATTATGTTTTTATATATTTTTTTAATTTAAATAAAAACAAGAAATAATTTGCACTAGTTTTTTGTTGGTAAAATTTTCAAGTGCAATTTATAAAACGAATAACGTAATCAAAACAAAAATAATGATTATCTGTTACAGAAACACTTGGAATTGATATTTTAACCAGGTTGCCAGTATAAAATTAATTTTATTTTATCGTAAGAAAGTATGGTAACTTCAAACAATATTGTCACAGAAAATAATACATTCTAGGAGTTCTAATCACAGATTAACATTATTATATACTTACATACATACTTTCTGTAATATTTATTTAATTTCTACATTTTATATAGGTATTATTTGAAAATAACTACATTTTTAAAATCGATTAAGCAGTTCTTGAGATATTAAACTTTAATTTATTTATTCAATTATGTTAAAAATTAGCCATAATAGGATCCAATTACGCTATGTTTATATGAAAAAAATGTTTATAAAAAAATGAGGCCATTTAGAATTGTCTTTTTTTGGTTTTTTAGCTCTCAGCTTCCTCATTTCATTTAAAAACAACTGTGACTACTTTAAATTATACAAAATACGCTTTTTATACAACCTTTCAAAAAAGTTCAAGTGTTTGACATTTACACATTAAATTCATTCATACGTCGTTCAATAGTATACAAAATTTGGCGGGAAAAATAATTTGCAAAATAAGCATTTTGCATTTCGCTAAACAAATTGTAAAGTACATAATCTAAAGGTACAACACCCAGAATAAAATATGTCTCAAGTTGCAGAAAACTCGCTATTGAAAGAAAATGGAAATTTAAAAGATGTAGCAAAAGCGAATGGAAATAATGATATTAAGGAGGAGGATGAAAATAAAGGCGAGCAACAATATTTGGATTTGATAGCTCAAATTATTGAAAAAGGTTTGTTTTGAGTTCCAGGAAATGCTACATATTTTATTAATTTTTAATTGATTTCCTCTAGGTGTTGATCGTGGCGATCGCACTGGAGTGGGTACTGTATCCATTTTTGGTGCCCAAATGCGTTTCGATATGCGCAACTCTTTTCCTTTGTTAACCACCAAGCGAGTATTTTGGCGTGCGGTGGCTGAAGAACTTTTGTGGTTTGTACATGGTTGCACCGATGCCAAAATATTGCAAGAGAAGAACATACATATTTGGGATGGTAATAGCGATCGTAAATTCTTGGATAAATTAGGTTTTACCGATCGCGAAGAGGGTGATTTGGGTCCTGTGTATGGTTTCCAATGGCGTCATTTTGGTGCCAAATATCGCACTTGCCACGATGATTACTCCAATGAGGGTGTGGATCAGTTAAAGGAGGTCATCAATACTATACGTACTAATCCAAATGATCGACGTATTATAATGTCAGCCTGGAATCCTCTTGATATACCACAAATGGCTTTGCCGCCCTGTCATTGTTTGGCACAATTCTATGTGGCCAATGGTGAACTATCATGTCAGTTGTATCAACGCAGTGCTGACATGGGTCTTGGAGTGCCATTTAATATAGCTTCATATGCTTTACTAACATATATGATTGCTCATATTACCGGTTTGAAACCAGGAGATTTTATTCATACCACTGGTGATACCCATGTTTATAAGAATCATATTGAGCCTTTGAAGGAACAACTAAAACGTAAACCTCGTCCTTTCCCTAAATTGCTCATAAAACGTGAAGTTAAGGATATAGAGGATTTCAAATTTGAAGATTTTGAAATTGTCGGCTATAAACCTTATCCAAAAATTGAAATGGAAATGGCTGTTTGAGTGGGTTTGAAGTAAGCATTATTTTATTGAATCTTAACTTTTTTTAATGTAAAATATATAAGTATTATTTTTTAAGTTTCTTTAATTTGGTTTATGGCCCCCTATTCTTAATAGAGTATACATCGTAATTTAATTCGAAAGTAGTGTCTTTCGTAGAGAATTATGAGTTAACCACCCTGAATATAATTTTTATTTTCTGTCCGAATGGTCAGTCCAATTTTTTAGTTTATAACATGTTGAAAAAAATGTTTTTTTGTACTTACAATAAAAATAACAACTTTAATCAAAAATACATGAGAGTAAAATGTTAATGAGGGACTTAATCAAAATTCTATCCTTCTCACCTTCGTGAGAAGGACCCTATAAAAAATATATAAATAGAAATGATATATATATTTGACATTAAAATATCGATCCACTTTCGTAAGTTAATTTATTAACAAATACCATATCGGGACAAAATTTTGCAACAATATGATCGGTCTATAATAAACCATAGTCTAGTCTATATCTAGTCTATCACTTTCTGAAATCAATCGAAAATAACTCAAAAATTGATTTCTCAAATTTATTTAAAAAAATTAATACACCTGTATCTATACTAAATTTTCTGGGCTATTCTGGATTTCGGCCACACCATTGGTCACGTTCACACACTTCACACCCTTTTCATTCAGCTTCTTCAAACGTGCCTCTTCCCATTCCTGGCGATGGGCTATTTTGCGATGTTTATGCATATTAGCATTTGATATAAAGGTACGGGGACAATGTGGACATGTATATAATGCTTCGCCGGTATGTGTACTTAAGTGTTCCTTTAGCTCCAGAGGGCGTCTAAATGCCTTGTCACACAAATGACAAGCATGTTTACGCTGCATAGTGTGATTGTACTTAATGTGCATACGATGAGCATTAAGATTTGGCGAAACTCTGGAACAATAGGGGCATATCTGTTCCTGCATATTTTCTTCCAAATGGCGCATTTTCATGTGTCTTCTTAGACCGTATTTGTTTGTTAGTTTAACACCACATATTTCACAGGTTACCAAAGAGGGCGTCGTTCCATCGTGTTCTTCCATGTGACGTATAAATGAAAAACGATGCCGAAATGACTTGCCACATATATCGCAAATTTTGTCATATTTCTTTTCATGCGTTAAATCTTCATGTTGACGGCGTAAATAATCGGAGGCGAATTTCTTGTCACATTGCGAGCAATTATAGTGTCTTTCACTCTCTGGCACATGGCTTAATTTATGACGTTCGAAGACGTGTAGCTTAAAATACGATTTGCCACATTCATTACAGTTAAATTTGCGTTCGCGCGTTTGATGTATTTCTAAATGGATTTCCAGGCCTCGGCGTGTGGCAAACACTTTTGCACATTCTGTGCATTTAAAATAATTTGGATCTTTATGTACTCTTAAGTGATCGATGAGTAAGCAGCTTTTAAAGTACTTTTTACCACAACACATAGTATAACCCTTAGTATTGTGTTCATTGCGATAATGCTGTTTAACTGCACGGAAATCGTCTAGAGCTACATTACAAATACAACATTCCAATTTATGTTCACTATCAGTGAAAATATCAGATTTAACATTTTCAGTAGTAGTGTTAACTTTCAGCTCTTCCTTGGTCTTATTTTGTTTTACTTTCTTTGGCGTTTTTTTAGCATCAGGGTCAAGTTTAGTTTTTCGTTTGGTCTTTTCTCGGGATTTTACTTTTCTAGATTTTTTTATGAGCTGCTTATGGCCTTCATCATTTCCTAACTCTTCCAAGACTTTTTCTTCGAAGACTTTACAATCTTCAAAATTTTGTACATCTAATGCGTCAAAGCATAAAACGTCTTTATTATTACAAATTAGATCTTCCTCCAACTGGCCATCATTATCATCAGGATTAAAGTAAAATTCTCTTTTAACTTCTAATAAATTCATATCGTCATCTTCAAGATTTTCTATGGTTTTAATTCGTTTCCGAGTTTTAATTCTTTCGCTCGCTTTGGCAGAATATTCCACTGCATTTTCCGACTCCTGTTTAACGTCGACATTGTCAGTTTTCTCTCCAGAACTTGCTTGCCCTAGAGATATGAAAATAGTTTGATAATCTCTGTGCGCTTTTTCTACTTTACAATAAAAGCTATGAAAGGTTGATATTTCCTGCCAACATTGACGACAAATCCATGGTAGAAAATCCTTGTTCACAGATGAAGGTTTTAAATACCACCACCACAAATGTTTTTCAATTATTCGTTGTATTTTTCCTTCAATCCATTCGCTGGACATAGAAGTAATACGGGAAAACATGTCATCGTCATTCGTTTCTAAACAAATTACGCAATTGTCCATTTGATGGATTTATTTTTAATAATAATTAAATTTAAGAAGAGTTTTGGATTTTTTTTGTTTGTTTTTAATTATTGTGCAAAAGGTAAACAAACTAATCAAGTTGCCAGATTAACAAAATTCCATAAAAGTCCCTTGTTGAAGAATTTAATTTATCTACGTTTGGAATATTCGACCGTTCAAGGGTTACACATTTTACATATTTTGGTACTTTTTTCATATTTTGTTTCTATTTATTGAATGAATACATAACGACGGGCTCCCTTCCCCCACTACAATATTGCAATTTTTTGGAATAAAATTACTGTTACTTCAATAGAAAAAAAAGTATCAAAATGGGTATAAACAGGATTTTTTATTCAAACTTATTGAGCCAATTTTGATAAAATTTGGACATTTGGTACATATCCTAAATGGGTGTAATTTGGAACTCCGGTAACAAGGACTATTTTTGGTACTCTTTTTATAAAATTAAACATTCTGAGCTCTGAGTAAATACAAAACTGTATGAATGATTTTTCGTACATTTTGATACTTTTGCACTCCTGAGTATATGAGAATCTATAAATGGAGATAGTTTGGAACTTTTTCATTCTTCAACTTGTACTTTTAGAAATTTCTATAATATTAAACCTGGCAGACTCCTGAGTGAATGAAAATCTATAAATGGGTACATTTTCGATCCTTAACTAGTACTTTTTAAAGATTTCATAATAATGAACCAAGATATTAAACAGGAAGAACCCTGAGCAATTGAATCTATAAAAAGGACAAAATCTATAAATGTTGACTTTTCGTTACAGAGATACATAAATGATGATGATGAAAATTTATAAAAGGGAACTTTCTGATATGTCAGATATATGTACGTATAGGTATGTATGTATATGTATATTCGCCTGATTGAAAATTTACAATAATCCTGTCTGTTCTGTAAACCGAATCCGAGTAAATTTCTCATTTAAAAACGAATTCTCGTATTTTTTCTCGTATTAAAACCGAGTACACAAATCTAGTCGAAAGTAAATCGATTTTAATTTTATTCAAATAAATTAAATAATTATTTTTTGCGTTTTCTAATATAATTGTAACTTAATATAAATGCTATGGGCATACTAAACTCTTTTGCATTTAAAATTCGATTATTTTCCGAATTTTAGGTTCAAATAAAAATCCGATTTGCACAACACCAATCTCGGTTTTGAAACCGAATCGATTTACAGAACAGACATGAATATTTATTTCCATTAGGATGAGGGTAGCAAAGCTCACTGGTTATAGCTAATTTTAGATATAATTTTCTATAAATCATTCATTAACTGGTAGCAATGTCTTATCTACATTAACGTTGTCATCCTCAACACGATTTAAAACTTTTCCCAGGAGAACATATTGTTTGTGAGCATTTTCTACTTTGCGATAAAATGTATGGAAGTTGGACAGCTCCTTCCAACATTGACGACAAATCCATGGTAAATCATTAGCTGGTGTTTGTTTCATATACCACCACCACAAATGTTTCTCAAATATTCGTTGTATTTTCCCTCCAATCAATTCACTGGACTGGGCAGTTATTAGGGTGATCGACTCGAATATCGAATAACCCGGTTTTTTCACTTTTTAAAAACCGGTTTCGAATACTTTCATTTGCTTTGTATTCAAAGATTATTTAAATTAAATTTTGAAATAAATAATAATACAGCCCGTCTAAATTTTAAAAATATTCGAGTCGAGGAACTAAGATATAATTTTCTAAAGCACTTTTTTGATTTTCCTAATTAATTAAAAAAATTTATTTGTAAAATTGATAACTGTTTGATAAAATTTTATCAATCTTAAGATTATATTCCAATTACAATAATTAATTTACGGCTGAAATATTATGGAAGTGTTGGTTGGAATGCCTATGAAAATTTCCTAAACAGGGCAGAATAAGCTAGGATTACATAGTACCTTATGTTTAACAGAAGTGTCCCACTATTTTCCTAATTTTTTATATTAAAGAAATAATGTAAATCAGACGACTAGATCTAAAGTTATAATCTGTTAAACTGTTAAAAATCATTTCGAGCCTGTTTTATCAATCAAATTTAAACATAAACATTAATTTTTTTTCAAATATATATATTTTTTTATTTATAATGAAAAACCGGTTAACCGATTTTTTCTGAATTTGAAAAATATCAACAGGTTTTTTTGAAATGTCAACTATTCGAACTATTCGAAAACCGGTTTTTGGAAAATGTCGAATAATCGATCACCCTAGCAGTTATACGGGAAAAAGAGTCGATATTAGATTCTAAACAAATTTTGCAGTTGTCCATTTGATGGGTATATTTTAAACGGAAACTAAATTATAATAACAATTTTGATGTTTTGTTAATATTAGAGTAAAAGGTAAACAATCTAACAATATTACCAGATTATTTCTTATGATGCTAGCTAGGGATAGCTTAAACCGCAAAAACATGTTAAAATATTAAATTCTGAGGCAAAAATCGTCTAAATAGGGAAATATTTCGTTTTATATATAAAAAAAAAAATAATAATAAAAAATTTGTAATAAAAATATTAACAATTTATTGAGCTATGTACATACATATGTATGTACCAGTATATTTACACTTTACAATATCAATACACAACTAATTTCCTTAAGAGCAAACCTTTAGTTATCTCACCATACCATTTCCTTCAGAACATTCTAAAGCAGTCGCAACGTCATCATTTGTGGTGGCACTGCGATTTAAATGTTCTTTAATTGTTAGTTCTCTCAATTTTTGATCATTTAATTTTTTTAATCTTGATTCTTGCCATTCCTTGGGATGGGCTGCTTTACGATGTTTATGCATATTTGCACTTGAAATAAATGTTCGCGTACAATGGGGACAAGTATACAATGGCTCACCGGTATGAGTACTTAAGTGTTCTCTCAATTCGAGAGGACGTTTAAATTTCTTCTCGCACATGTTGCAAGCATGTTTACGTTCCATGGTATGTGCATAGTTTACGTGTTGACGATGGGCATGCATATTTGGTGATACCTTGGAACAGTAGGGACATCTTTGCTCTTGTTGATTTTCTTCTGTGTGCATTTTTTTCTTGTGACGATTCAATAGATATTTACTGGTCAATTCGACTCCGCAAATATCACATGGGACTTTTTCAAGCGGTTTACCATTATGTTCAGCCATATGGCGTGTGAAAGAGAAACGTTCACGAAATGTTTTACCACAAATATCGCATATTTTTCCGTATTTATTTAGATGAGCGAAAGCTTTGTGCTGGTTCACCAAATATTCGGCTGCAAATTTCTTATCACATTCATCGCATTGAAATTTCCGATCCTCTTCGGGAACATGTGACAGTATGTGACGATCGTAGACTGCTTTTTTAAAAAATGATTTATCACATTTCTCACACCGAAAGATTCTTTCACGCGTCTTGTTCGCCTGTTTATGAAATTCAAGATGATTTTCGTAGCTCAAGCGATGCGCCAAAATACGTTGGCAAATTGTACATTTAAAATAATTTGGATTTTCATGGACTCGCAAATGATCGGCCAGTGGTCCACGATTGTAAAATTTTTTATTACAACACAGTGCATAGCCGAGAGTTTGATGTTCAAGGCGATAGTGGGTTTTCAGTTTTAGGAAATCTTTTAGGGGTATATTGCAAAGATGACAAAAAAGTTTATACTTACTTTGTGCTAAGTATTCATCATTCATTCGTGTTATTTCTAATTTTGCCCGGGAATCGATATTCTTAGTTGGAGATAGTTGTTTTTTAGGGATTTTGTGTGAAATCCTTTGAGACTTAAGTTGATGTTTTTTAATTGTTTCTTTTTGCTTCTTCGTTGTAGTTGTTTCATTGCTATCAATATTGACATCCCAATTATTACCACACGAATCATTACTCACACTATTGCTTATTTCATCATCATCACTATTTCCCAGTAAATGTTCATCTTTAACAGATTGTAATGCAGGCAGTTCATTTATTTCTATACTTTCACTAATTACTGCTGAATTGTTATTTGGATTATTTTTCTTAAACATGTCCAAAGACACCAAGTCTTCTTTTAGTGTTGTTTCTAGGGTGTTATCAATTATCTTAAATTCTTCTTTTACTGGATACAAAAACATTGTGTTAGCGACATATTCAATATTATCCTTAGTACCACCTTTAAGCTGCGGCCACTTTAGTAGATCATATTGTTTGTGTACGTTTTTTACCTTCAGATAAAATGCATGAAAGTTAGACAGCTCTTGCCAGCATTTACAACAAATCCATGATGAGCCATCGGCTGGTGATTGTTTCATATACCACCACCACAAATGTTTTTTAATAATACAATGGATTCTACATTTTTGCCACTCAATAGATTGAGAATTAATCCGGGAATATCTATCGTCATTTGTTGACAAACAAACCACACAATTATCCATCATAGTATATTTATTATTGTGATTTCAATTAGAGATTTCAAAATTAACATTTAAATTTAGCGATGGTATTTACTTATTGTAGATGCAACGATATGGATTAACATTAGGGTGCTATAAATCGACTTTCGAATAATCGAACAATCGACTTTTGTCGAAAAAAGTCGAAGTCGACTATTTTGTTCCAAAAAAGTCAATAACTCGACTATGGTCTGTGAAAAAAGTCGAAAAGTCGACTTTGTTAATAAAAGTCGAAAAGTCTGAAAGTCGAAACAAGTCGACATGTCGAAAAAAGTCGATAAGTCGAAAAAAGTCGGAAAAAGTCGAAAACTCGAAAATTGTAGAAACAAGTCAAAAATAGTCGATAATCTTAAAAAAAGTGGAAAAAAGTCAAAAATTCTACAATAGTCGGGAAAACTCGAAAAAATAGTCAAAAAGTCGATAAAATCAAAAAGTCGGAAAAAGTCGAAAAGTCGGAAAAAGTCGAAAAGTCGAAAAAAGTCGAAAAGTCGAAAAAGTCGGAAAAAGTCGAAAAGTCGGAAAAAGTCGAAAAGTCGATTATTTATAAAATACTTATAGTCGAAAAGTCTAAAAGTCGACTTTTAATTAACTGAAAAAAGTCGAAAAATCGACTTTTCATAAAATGCAAAAAGTCGAAAAGTCGACTTTTAACTAAATGAAAAAAGTCGACTTTTCGTTTCAACTATAGAACCCTAATTAACATTCCTTTACAATATAAATAATTATGTTATTATATAAATATTTGAGAAACTATTAATTTTTTTTGCTAATTTAGCTTTAAAATGTTTCTTTTCAAAAATAATTAAGCATTTTAAAACTATATTTCATAATTTTTATCATAAAATAGTTATCGATTGCTTTTGAAAGATTACTAAATTAATTTCTGTTAATTTGTTTGAAAACAACCTGGCAACCCTACTTATTAACATCAGTTTGTTTACAATTGTTATGTCTATAGACATAACCTATAGGTTACTAAAAATTACGAAAAATTAACTAAAAAACTATTCCCAAAAATGGATAATTGCATAGTTTGCTGTAAATCAAATGAAGATTTATTTTCTCGTATAACTACTCAATCCATTGAATGGAAAGAGTGGAATATACAGCGTGTTATAGAGAAACATCTGTGGTGGTGGTATTTAAAGCCAGCCTCTAGTAATGGATCAGAACAATGGATATGTCGTCAATGTTGGCAGGAATTATCAGTATTTCACAATTTTTATAAAAAAGTTGAGAAAGAGCACAAATTATATGATAAATTCTTATTATTACAAATAAAAAGTGATACTGACCAAGTGGCAATTCAAGATATTAAAGTGGAGGAGCAGCATTTTGAAAATGGATCTTCAATACTTGAAGAAAATACAATACATTTAAAGAATACGAAAAGGGGAAGAAAAAAGAAAACTGTATATGAAACAGATAGTATACAATTAGAAGAACTAAATATTGTAGAAATCAAGAGCGAAAATATCCTCCGTGATACTGTTGAGGAGCCAACTTCAGAGGAGATTTGTTTATCAAATGACAGCGCAGATAATACACAAGAAGAAAATGACTTAAAAGATTTAAGAGATTATGATAAACATGTACCAAGTAAAAAACCTACGGGGAAACGTCACACTACATCTAAGGCTGTTACTAAATGTAGAAAAGAAAGCAGAATAACTAACAAGGAGAAGAAAGCAAAATTTGTAAAGAATGAAAACAATTCAAGGAATAAAAATGACGAATTCCTGGCAGACTATGGTTTTGTATTGGCCTGTGGTATTTGCAATGACATTCTAGATTCCTTTAGTAGCCTTAAGATCCACTTTCGCGAGAAACATAACACAGTGGCTTATGCTATGTGCTGTAATAAGAAGTTTTACCGACGAGACGTTTTGGTTGATCATTTAAATGTCCATAAGGATCCGGATTACTTTAAATGCCAGAAATGTGGCAAAACTGTAACCACCCGTTACAGTTTAACAAAACATATGGAAACTCACCAATTATATGAAACTCAACAGAATTTGTTCAATTGTGACAAATGCGACAAATCCTTCTTAAAAAAAATTGTTTTTGAACGTCATGTCTTATTGCACATTCCCGAAGAAGAGCGAAAATTCCAATGTAGCATGTGTGTTAAGAAATTTGCTACAGAATATTTACGTAAACAACATATCAATCATACACACTCGAAAATATACACCAAAGTATGTGATGTATGTGGTATAACAATTTGGGATAAATATTCGTTTAATCGTCACATGGCCGAGCATAATGGTGTAAAGCCAGTTAAATTCAAATGTGATATTTGTGCTGCTGAATTAACAAATATATATTTTCTAAATCGTCACAAGAAATTGATGCATACCGTACAACAAGAGCAAATATGTCCTCATTGTTCGAAAATATCACCTAACTATGTTGCCCATAAAAATCATATTAAATACGCGCACACTTTGGAACGCAAACATGCATGTCATATGTGTGATAAGAAATTCCGTAGACCTAAAGAATTAAAGGAACATTTAAGCACTCATACTGGCGAGCCATTATATACATGTCCTTACTGTCCCCGTACATTTATATCGAATGCAAACATGTATAAACACCTTAGGCTGAAACATGAGATGGAATGGGAGAAGAGACGCATGAAGAGGGATGCAAAATCATTAGCTTGCAAAGAGTTTCTTAAAACAGTTGTATCACAACAAAGTGAAACTTGCAGCTATGAAGAAATAATGGAGCTTGAGAGCAGTGATGTTGTAAAAGATTTAACAGAATTTAACATTTGAAAATAAATATGTATATGTTTTTAGAGTTTAACTGTTTATGGTATAAAAAGTATGTATAAAAAAAGTTATAAATTTTTAAACTCAATAAATTTGCCTGTTGGGAATTGCAAAATTGTTAGTGGTTAGAGTTCTAGTCTAGTAGAGGTCGTAGGTGTATTTCTTCGCATTAATCTAAAAATTATATTAATATTTCATACTGAATTAGTAATTTCAGTTAACACTATTTAAAAATGTATATGTATCTTTATTTTTTAAATATGTATAAATATGACATTAGATCCAACTAATTTAAAAGATTGATGTAGCACAGTGTTAGTGTTGATTATCGATTGCTTTAGAATACACATCTCTAGATAACCCATATGTTTGATTGTGTTGCCAAGTACTTAAATTTGTAAACCCATTTGAAGCCCCTAATATTTCCAAATATGTATTATGAACACAAGCATTTTTTCTTCTAGATCATCCTAATACTTTTTTGGACTTGCTTGAAGATGTTTATAAATGGTAAAGATTTTACAAATATGTATGTGAAAAATGTATAACAAGTTTCTTAAGTCTCTAATAGAGACTATATTTGTATACATATATATGTATTAGGGTTCTATAGTTGAAACGAAAAGTCGACTTTTCGACTTTTTGCATTTAGTTAAAAGTCGACTTTTCGACCTTTCGACTTTTTCCATTTTATGAAAAGTCGATTTTTCGACCTTTTTCATTTATTTAAAAGTCGACTTTTAGACTTTTCGACTTTTAGTATTATATAAATGGTCGACTTTTCGACTTTTTCCGACTTTTAGACTTTTTTCGACTTTTCGACTTTTTTCGACTTTTCGATTTTTTACGACTTTTTACGACTTTTTGACTATTTTCGACTTTTTTCGACTATTTTTTTACTTTTTTCGAGTTTTTCCGACTATTTTAGAGTTTTTGACCTCTTTTCCACTTTTTTAAAATTTTTGACTATTTTCGACTTTTCGACTTTTTCCGACTTATCGACTTTTTTCGATTTTTCGACTTTTATTTACAAAGTCGACTTTTCGACTTTTTTCATAGACGATAGTCGAGTTATCGACTTTTTTGGAACAAAATAGTCGACTTCATACCCGTTAATAAAACAACCTTTTGATAAAACAGCAAACCCTAACAGCTGTTTTTGATTGTTGTGTGGTGAGTTTCTGTAAAAACGTAAACAAATGAAAAAAAACAAATTACTAGACATATTTATCTTGTGCTAAGAAAAATTTATGTATTTTAATAATGTTTTATAGCCAGTGCAAGTGTTCTTGGTGTACACCATCTACCCCAATAATAATCCCGGTTTCATTAGAATCAAGTATTTTTAAAACGGCCATATATAATGTGCAATTCATTCTATATGCCATGACTGGTTGAAAGAGTCACGGAATCCATCGGAGATCAACCTAAAAAATGAAAAAGGGGTGGATTTAACTTCTTGTTCCGTTCATATGGGACAAGATTCGAGCCTCATCGTATCAGTTCGCCAGATACCTCATTAGTGTATATTGCAGGGTCCTGGTACCCAACACAGCCTTATTGTAAACGGTCTCATAATAATACTTCGATCTTTTCTTCATTCTACGACTATGCAAGAATACAGCTATGACATATTAATGCTTTAAATGCAGCATGACTATCAACCTAAAATCTTACCAGAGACCGGCGAACAATGTGATTCCCTATTAGTTCCGTCACTTTCAAGATCGCTAAATCACCACTTGGAAGACACAACCCATCTGGGTGTCAAGGAACATTTTACACCGTTTGTAACACATTGAAATATTGGTCTAATATCCATAAAAGTATATGCTGGGATCTTATTACAGTCTAAGATTGAGTTTGTTATTGAAAATGGACAATATCGGTATACGATAAACTCATCAAGGAGCCAAGGAACTTTTACACCGAAATATTGGTCTAAAATCCATAAAAGTATAGACTAGGATCTTAGCCAATATTTGCCAAAATATTTTTAGTTGATGGAGTTTATTATTGAGCTTCAATATTCCAGTATAGCGAAGAAGAACGACAAAAACAAGTTTTATAGGAACTAAAATCTTTTTGCCAAATTTTATGAGGATCAGGAAATTATTTTACAAGATTTATATGATCCAAAACCTTTCTGGGTTGGTTCAAAATTGACCCTACCCCCATATAAGTTCCCCTTCAGAAAAAGATATTAACTCCAATAATTATAATAAAAATACCAATATAGCAAAGAAATTCCACATAAACAAGGAGTCAACATCGTTTTGTCAAATTTAAGGGGATCGGTCCATAATTTAACCTATCCCCGATATAAGGTCCACCTCGGGAAATTACTACCACTCATAACTGGCTTAAAAAAATAGCTATAAAATTCGACAACAACTTTTATATGAAACAAAATTTATCTGTTGAATTTTGTAAGGGTCGGTCCACAGTTGACCCTACCTAAAATCTCAAACAGATTATGCCATCCGATTTCTACACTTCCAACTTAAAGTTCTATATATGTTTTTATCGTGCACAAGATCTTCCGATAGCAGTTATGTATAATTTTCTATATACGGATATAGTCACATTTTTGTAAAAAAGTTTGTTGCTGTAGTACACACCCTAGAACGATGAACTCCACAAAACAAATTATGCCATCCGATTTGTATATTTCCAACTTAAAGTTCTATATAGGTTTTTATCGTGCACAAGATCGTCCGATAGCAGTTATATATAATTTCTATATACTTCCATAATAAAATTTTTTGTCAAAAAAAGTTTGTTGTTGTAGTACACACCCTAGCACGATGAAATCAGGAAAAAAATATATGCCATCCGATTTCTACACTTCCAACTTAAAGTTATATATAATTTTCTATATATTTCCATAATAAAACTATGTAAAAAAAAGTTTGTTGTTGTAGTACACACCCTAGAACGATGAAATCCGAAAAAAATGTATGCCATCCGATTTCTACACCTCCAACTTAAAGTTCTATATAGGTTTTTATCGTGCACAAGATCGTCCGATAGCAGTTATATATCATTTTATATATACTTCCATAATAACATTTTTTGTAAAAAAAAGTTTGTTGTTGTAGAACACACCCTAGAACGATGAAATCCGGAAAAAAATGTAAGCCATCCGATTTCTACACTTCCAACTTAAAGTTCTATATAGGTTTTTATCGTGCACAAGATCGTCCGATAGCAGTTATATATCAATTTATATATACTTCCATAATAACATTTTTTGTAAAAAAAAAGTTTGTTGTTGTAGTACACACCCTAGAACGATGAAATCCGGAAAAAATGTATGCCATCCGATTTCTACACTTCCAACTTAATGTTCTATATAGGTTTTTATCGTGCACAAGATCGTCCGATAGCAGTTATATATCAATTTGTATATACTTCCATAATAACATTTTTTGTAAAAAAAAAGTTTGTTGTTGTAGTACATACCCTAGAACGATGAAATCCGGAAAAAAATGTATGTTGTCCGATTTCTACACTTCCAACTTAAAGTTCTATATAGGTTTTTATCGTGCACAAGATCGTCCGATAGCAGTTATATATCATTTAATATATACGGCCATAGTAACATTTTTTGTAAAAAAAAGTTTGTTGTTGTAATACACACCCTAGAACGATGAAATCCGGAAAAAAATGTATGCAAAATTTTTTGTAAAAAAAAAGTTTGTTGTTGTAATACACACCCTAGAACGATGAAATCCGGAAAAAAATGTATGCCATCCGATTTCTACACTTTCAACTTAATATTCTTTATAGGTCTTTATCGTGCACAAGATCGTCCGATAGTAGTTATATATCAATTTATATATACTTCCATAATAACATTTTTTGTAAAAAAAAGTTTGTTGTTGTAATACACACCCTAGAACGATGAAATCCGGAAAAAAATGTATGCCATCCGATTTCTACACTTCCAACTTAAAGTTCTATATAGGCCTTTATCGTGCACAAGATCGTCCGATAGTAGTTCTATATCAATTTATATTTACTTCCATAATAACATTTTTTGTAAAAAAAAAGTTTGTTGTTGTAGTACACACCCTAGAACGATGAAATCCGGAAAAAAAAATGTATGTCATCCGATTTCTACACTTCCAACTTAAAGTTCTATATAGGTCTTTATCGTGCACAAGATCGTCCGATAGCAGTTATATATCATTTAATATATACGGCCATAGTAAAATTTTTTGTAAAAAAAAAGTTTGATGTTGTAGTACACACCCTAGAACGATGAAATCCGGAAAAAAATGTATGCCATCCGATTTCTACACTTCCAACTTAAAGTTCTATATAGGTCTTTATCGTGCACAAGATCGTCCGATAGCAGTTATATAACAATTTATATATACTTCCATAATAACATTTTTTGTAAAAAAAAAGTTTGTTGTTGTAGTACACACCCTAGAACGATGAAATCCGGAAAAAAATGTATGTCATCCGATTTCTACACTTCCAACTTAAAGTTCTATATAGGTTTTTATCGTGCACAAGATCGTCCGATAGCAGTTATATATCAATTTATATATACTTCCATAATAACATTTTTTGTAAAAAAAAAGTTTGTTGTTGTAGTACACACCCTAGAACGATGAAATCCGGAAAAAAATGTATGTCGTCCGATTTCTACACTTCCAACTTAAAGTTCTATATAGGTTTTTATCGTGCACAAGATCGTCCGATAGCAGTTATATATCATTTAATATATACGGCCATAGTAACATTTTTTGTAAAAAAAAAGTTTGTTGTTGTAGTACACACCCTAGAACGATGAAATCCGGAAAAAAATGTATGCCATCCGATTTCTACACTTCCAACTTAAAGTTCTATATAGGTTTTTATCATGCACATGATCGTCCGATAGCACTTATACATCATTTTATATATACGGCCATAGTAACATTTTTTGTAAAAAAAAGTTTGTTGTTGTAGTACACACCCTAGAACGATGAAATCCGGAAAAAAATGTATACCATCCGATTTCTACACTTCCAACTTAAAGTTCTATATAGGTCTTTATCGTGCACAAGATCGTCCGATAGTAGTTCTATATCAATTTATATTTACTTCCATAATAACATTTTTTGTAAAAAAAAAGTTTGTTGTTGTAGTACACACCCTAGAACGATGAAATCCGGAAAAAAATGTATGCCATCCGATTTTTACACTTCCAACTTAAAGTTCTATATAGGTTTTTATCGTGCACAAGATCGTCCGATAGCAGTTATATATCAATTTATATATACTTCCATAATAACATTTTTTGTAAAAAAAAAGTTTGTTGTTGTAGTACACACCCTAGAACGATGAAATCCGGAAAAAAATGTATGTCGTCCGATTTCTACACTTCCAACTTAAAGTTCTATATAGGTTTTTATCGTGCACAAGATCGTCCGATAGCAGTTATATATCAATTTATATATACTTCCATAATAACATTTTTTGTAAAAAAAAAGTTTGTTGTTGTAGTACACACCCTAGAACGATGAAATCCGGAAAAAAATGTATGTCGTCCGATTTCTACACTTCCAACTTAAAGTTCTATATAGGTTTTTATCGTGCACAAGATCGTCCGATAGTAGTTCTATATCAATTTATATTTACTTCCATAATAACATTTTTTGTAAAAAAAAAGTTTGTTGTTGTAGTACATACCCTAGAACGATGAAATCCGGAGAAAAATGTATGTTGTCCGATTTCTACACTTCCAACTTAAAGTTCTATATAGGTCTTTATCGTGCACAAGATCGTCCGATAGTAGTTCTATATCAATTTATATTTACTTCCATAATAACATTTTTTGTAAAAAAAAAGTTTGTTGTTGTAGTACACACCCTAGAACGATGAAATCCGGAAAAAAATGTATGTCATCCGATTTCTACACTTCCAACTTAAAGTTCTATATAGGTTTTTATAATGCACGAGATCGTCCGATAGTAGTTATATATCAATTTATATATACTTCCATAATAACATTTTTTGTAAAAAAAAAGTTTGTTGTTGTAGTACATACCCTAGAACGATGAAATCCGGAAAAAGATGTATGTCATCCGATTTCTACACTTCCAACTTAAAGTTCTATATAGGTCTTTATCGTGCACAAGATCGTCCGATAGTAGTTATATATCAATTTATATATACTTCCATAATAACATTTTTTGTAAAAAAAAAGTTTGTTGTTGTAGTACACACCCTAGAACGATGAAATCCGGAAAAAAATGTATGCCATCCGATTTCTACACTTCCAACTTAAAGTTCTATATAGGTTTTTATCGTGCACAAGATCGTCCGATAGCAGTTATATATCAATTTGTATATACTTCCATAATAACATTTTTTGTAAAAAAAAAGTTTGTTGTTGTAGTACATACCCTAGAACGATGAAATCCGGAGAAAAATGTATGTTGTCCGATTTCTACACTTCCAACTTAAAGTTCTATATAGGTTTTTATCGTGCACAAGATCGTCCGATAGCAGTTATATATCATTTAATATATACGGCCATAGTAACATTTTTTGTAAAAAAAAGTTTGTTGTTGTAATACACACCCTAGAACGATGAAATCCGGAAAAAAATGTATGCCATCCGATTTCTACACTTCCAACTTAAAGTTCTATATAGGTTTTTAAAGTGTAGAAGATCGTCCGATAGCACTTATATATCATTTTATATATACGGCTATAGTAAAATTTTTTGTAAAAAAAAAGTTTGTTGTTGTAGTACACACCCTAGAACGATGAAATCCGGAAAAAATGTATGTCATCCGATTTCTACGCTTCCAACTTAAAGTTCTATATAGGTTTTTATCGTGCACAAGATCGTCCGATAGCACTTATATATCATTTTATATATACGGCTATAGTAAAATTTTTTGTAAAAAAAAAGTTTGTTGTTGTAGTACACACCCTAGAACGATGAAATCCGGAAAAAGATGCATGCCATCCGATTTCTACACTTCCAACTTAAAGTTCTATATAGGTTTTTATCGTGCACAAGATCGTCCGATAGCAGTTATATATCATTTTATATATACGGCTATAGTAACATTTTTTGTAAAAAAAAAGTTTGTTGTTGTAGTACACACCCTAGAACGATGAAATCCGGAAAAAAATGTATGCCATCCGATTTCTACACTTCCAACTTAAAGTTCTATATAGGTTTTTATCGTGCACAAGATCGTCCGATAGCAGTTATATATCAATTTTTATATACTTCCATAATAACACTTTTTGTAAAAAAAAAGTTTGTTGTTGTAGTACACACCCTAGAACGATGAAATCCGGAAAAAAATGTATGTCATCCGATTTCCACACTTCCAACTTAAAGTTCTATATAGGTTTTTATCGTGCACAAGATCGTCCGATAGCAGTTATATATCATTTTATATATACGGCCATATTAACATTTTTTGTAAAAAAAAAGTTTGTTGTTGCAGTACACACCCTAGAACGATGAAATCTGGAAAAAAATGTATGTCATCCGATTTCTACACTTCCAACTTAAAGTTCTATATAGGTTTTTATAATGCACGAGATCGTCCGATAGCAGTTATATAGAAATTTATATATACTTCCATAATAGCATTTTTTGTAAAAAAAAAGTTTGTTGTTGTAGTACACACCCTAGAACGATGAAATCTGGAAAAAAATGTATGTCATCCGATTTCTACACTTCCAACTTAAAGTTCTATATAGGTTTTTATCGTACACAAGATCGTCCGATAGCAGTTATATATCATTTTATATATATGGCCATAGTAACATTTTTTTTAAAAAAAAAGTTTGTTGTTGTAGTACACACCCTAGAACGATTAAATCCGGAAAAAAATGTATGCCATCCGATTTCTACACTTCCAACTTAAAGTTCTATATAGGTTTTTATCGTGCACAAGATCGTCCGATAGCAGTTATATATCATTTTATATATACGGCTATAGTAACATTTTTTGTAAAAAAAAAGTTTGTTGTTGTAGTACACACCCTAAAACGATGAAATCCGGAAAAAAATGTATGTCATCCGATTTCTACACTTCCAACTTAAAGTTCTATATAGGTTTTTATCGTGCACAAGATCGTCCGATAGCACTTATATATCATTTTATATATATGGCCATAGTAACATTTTTTTGTAAAAAAAAAGTTTGTTGTTGTAGTACACACCCTAGAACGATGAAATCCGGAAAAAAATGTATGCCATCCGATTTCTACACTTCCAACTTAAAGTTCTATATAGGTTTTTATCGTGCACAAGATCGTCCGATAGCAGTTATATATCATTTTATATATACGGCCATAGTAAAATTTTTTGTAAAAAAAAAGTTTGTTGTTGTAGTACACACCCTAGAACGATGAAATCCGGAAAAAAATGCATGCCATCCGATTTCTACACTTCCAACTTAAAGTTCTATATAGGTTTTTATCGTGCACAAGATCGTCCGATAGCAGTTATATATCAATTTATATATACTTCCATAATAACATTTTTTGTAAAAAAAAGTTTGTTGTTGTAGTACACACCCTAGAACGATGAAATCCGGAGAAAAATGTATGCCATCCGATTTCCACACTTCCAACTTAAAGTTCTATATAGGTTTTTATCGTGCACAAGATCGTCCGATAGCAGTTATATATCAATTTTTATATACTTCCATAATAACACTTTTTGTAAAAAAAAAGTTTGTTGTTGTAGTACACACCCTAGAACGATGAAATCCGGAAAAAAATGTATGTCATCCGATTTCCACACTTCCAACTTAAAGTTCTATATAGGTTTTTATCGTGCACAAGATCGTCCGATAGCAGTTATATATCATTTTATATATACGGCCATATTAACATTTTTTGTAAAAAAAAAAGTTTGTTGTTGCAGTACACACCCTAGAACGATGAAATCTGGAAAAAAATGTATGTCATCCGATTTCTACACTTCCAACTTAAAGTTCTATATAGGTTTTTATCATGCACGAGATCGTCCGATAGCAGTTATATAGAAATTTATATATACTTCCATAATAGCATTTTTTGTAAAAAAAAAGTTTGTTGTTGTAGTACACACCCTAGAACGATGAAATCTGGAAAAAAATGTATGTCATCCGATTTCTACACTTCCAACTTAAAGTTCTATATAGGTTTTTATCGTGCACAAGATCGTCCGATAGCAGTTATATATCATTTTATATATATGGCCATAGTAACATTTTTTTGTAAAAAAAAAAAGTTTGTTGTTGTAGTACACACCCTAGAACGATGAAATCCGGAGAAAAATGTATGCCATCCGATTTCCACACTTCCAACTTAAAGTTCTATATAGGTTTTTATCGTGCACAAGATCGTCCGATAGCAGTTATATATCAATTTTTATATACTTCCATAATAACACTTTTTGTAAAAAAAAAGTTTGTTGTTGTAGTACACACCCTAGAACGATGAAATCCGGAAAAAAATGTATGTCATCCGATTTCCACACTTCCAACTTAAAGTTCTATATAGGTTTTTATCGTGCACAAGATCGTCCGATAGCAGTTATATATCATTTTATATATACGGCCATATTAACATTTTTTGTAAAAAAAAAAGTTTGTTGTTGTAGTACACACCCTAGAACGATGAAATCTGGAAAAAAATGTATGTCATCCGATTTCTACACTTCCAACTTAAAGTTCTATATAGGTTTTTATCATGCACGAGATCGTCCGATAGCAGTTATATAGAAATTTATATATACTTCCATAATAGCATTTTTTGTAAAAAAAAAGTTTGTTGTTGTAGTACACACCCTAGAACGATGAAATCTGGAAAAAAATGTATGTCATCCGATTTCTACACTTCCAACTTAAAGTTCTATATAGGTTTTTATCGTGCACAAGATCGTCCGATAGCAGTTATATATCATTTTATATATATGGCCATAGTAACATTTTTTTGTAAAAAAAAAAAGTTTGTTGTTGTAGTACACACCCTAGAACGATGAAATCCGGAAAAAAATGTATGCCATCCGATTTCTACACTTCCAACATAAAGTTCTATATAGGTTTTTAAAGTGTAGAAGATCGTCCGATAGCACTTATATATCATTTTATATATACGGCTATAGTAAAATTTTTTGTAAAAAAAAAGTTTGTTGTTGTAGTACACACCCTAGAACGATGAAATCCGGAAAAAAATGTATGCCATACGATTTCTACACTTCCAACTTAAAGTTCTATATAGGTTTTTATCTTGCACAAGATCGTCCGATAGCACTTATATATCATTTTATATATACGGCTATAGTAACATTTTTTGTAAAAAAAAAGTTTGTTGTTGTAGTACACACCCTAGAACGATGAAATCCGGAAAAAATGTATGCCATCCGATTTCTACACTTCCAACTTAAAGTTCTATATAGGATTTTATCGTGCACAAGATCGTCCGATAGCACTTATATATCATTTTGTATATACGGCCATAATAACATTTTTTGTAAAAAAAAGTTTGTTGTTGTAGTACACACCCTAGAACGATGAAATCCGGAAAAAAATGTATGCCATCCGATTTCTACACTTCCAACTTAAAGTTCTATATAGGTTTTTATCGTGCACAAGATCGTCCGATAGCACTTATATATCATTTTATATATACGGCTATAGTAACATTTTTTGTAAAAAAAAAGTTTGTTGTTGTAGTACACACCCTAGAACGATGAAATCCGGAAAAAAATGTATGCCATCCGATTTCTACACTTCCAACTTAAAGTTCTATATAGGTTTTTATCGTGCACAAGATCGTCCGATAGCAGTTATATATCATTTTATATATACGGCTATAGTAACATTTTTTTAAAAAAAAAAGTTTGTTGTTATAGTACACACCCTAGAACGATGAAATCCGGAAAAAAATGTATGCCATCCGATTTCTACACTTCCAACTTAAAGTTCTATATAGGTTTTTATCGTGCACAAGATCGTCCGATAGCACTTATATATCATTTTATATATACGGCTATAGTAACATTTTTTGTAAAAAAAAAGTTTGTTGTTGTAGTACACACCCTAGAACGATGAAATCCGGAAAAAAATGTATGCCATCCGATTTCTACACTTCCAACTTAAAGTTCTATATAGGTTTTTATCGTGCACATGATCGTCCGATAGCAGTTATATATCATTTTGTATATATGACCATAGTAACATTTTTTGAATGTTTTTTATTAAAAGGCATTCTGTAACGATATAATCCCAAATATATTTATATTTTATCAGATTTGTTCCTTTTCACATTTATACACATATTTTAATTGATCAAAAATATTTTTTTTAATGTAAATCATGAAAATCAATTTTTTGGAATTTTTTCCACGTGCATAAACACATATTGAAAATATAAATAATGAAAACGAGTTTTTGCGTCTTTTCCACGTGCAGAAACACATATTTGTAAACAAAAATAACTCACCACACCAAAAAAAATGTTTATTTTGATAAAACAGCTGTTACGGTTTGTTTTATTTTTCGTCGGGTTGTTTTCTTTATGTGCGTGTCGACTTCGACTTTTTTCGACAAAAAGTCGATTGTTCGAAAGTCGATTTATAGAAGCCTAGTATGTATATAGTTTCCCAGAATTCATTTAAATTTTTATGAAATCAATTTACCCTTTAAAAAAAACACGAAATAGAGCATCTGGCAATCCTATAAATTTTCATTCATTTGTTTACAATCCTTGTTTTTGTTGCGCCTAGTTAATTATTAAAAAATACGAAAAATTAACTAAAAAACTATTACCAATAATGGATAATTGTATAGTTTGCTGTAAATCAAATGAAGATATATTTTCACGTATTACAACCGTATCCAGTGAATGGAAAGAATGGAATATACAGCGTATTATAGAGAAACATTTGTGGTGGTGGTATTTGAGACCAGCCTCTAGTAATGCAGCTGAACAGTGGATATGCCGTCAATGTTGGCAGGAATTATCAACATTTCATAACTTTTACAATAAAGTTGAGAAAGAACAAAGACTGTACGATAAATTCTTAATATCACACATAAAAACAGATAGCGACAATGTTTCTTCGTCTGTTGATATAAAAGTGGAGGATCAGAATTTTGAGAATGAAGCATCAATACTCACAGAAAACCTAATGCATTTAGAGAAACCAAAAAGGGGAAGAAAAAAGAAGACACTCGATAAAACAGAAAGCATACAAATAGAGGAATTACCCATTGTAAAGGTTAAGAGCGAAAATGACTTGAATGATACCTCTGATGAGACGCCTGCAGCCGCGGAGGTAGATGTAAATGTTTTAATAGCCGATGAAGTGGCTTCGATAGATTGGGAGCATTGTTTTATAAATGACAGTGCAGCAGATAATACAGATGAAGAGGAACATGAACTCAAGGAATCAGAAGATGATGATGATAAGCTTAATATATTACTAAAGAAAAGAGCTTCACGCAAAAGCCCAACAAAAACTAACGCTGTTACTAAATTTAGAAAAAAGTATACAAAATCTAACAAGGAAAAGAAAGTTAAAGTAGTAAAGATTAGCAATTCAAATGTCTCGGAAGCTATGAAAAAAAATGATGAATTTCTGGCAGACAATAATTTTGTATTGTCTTGTAGTATTTGCAGTGCCTCCCTGGGTACATTTTACAAGCTTAAGAATCACTTTCGCAAGGAGCATGACATTTTGGGTTATGCCATGTGTTGTAATAAGAAATTCTATAAGCGGGGCGTCTTAGTTGATCATATAAATGTCCATAAAGATCCCAATTATTTTAAATGCCTGCAATGTGATAAAGCGCTATCAACTCGTCGCAGTTATGAAAAACACATGGAAACTCATCAGTTGTATGAAAGTCATCAAAATTTGTTTACTTGCGATAAATGCGACAAGTCTTTCTTGAAAAAGGCCGTTTTTGATCGTCACGTTTTAACACATGTTCCTGAGGAGGAGAGAAATTTCCAGTGCAGCATGTGTGATAAGAAATTTGCCTCGGAATATCTGCGTAAACAGCATGCCTCCTTAACACACTCCAAAAAATACGCCAAAATATGTGATATGTGTGGCAAATTGCTACGGGATAGTTTCTCGTTTATACGCCACATGGCAGAGCATAATGGAGAGACACCAGCTAAAGTTAAATGTCATATTTGTGGAGCAGAGTTGACAAACAAATATCGTCTAAATCGTCACAAGAAAATGATGCATACCGAAGAAAATCAACAGGAACAAATATGTCCTTATTGTTCAAAAATATCACCCAACTTGAATGCCCATAAACATCATGTTAAATACGCACATACTTTAGAACGAAAACATGCCTGTCATATGTGCGATAAGAAATTCCGCCGTCCCTTAGAATTAAAAGAACACTTAAGTACACATACCGGAGAGCCATTATATACTTGCCCCCACTGTCCGCGTACATTTATATCCAGTGCAAATATGCATAAACACCGTAAGCTAACTCATCGAAAGGAATGGGAAGAGGGAAAAATGAAAAGGGAAGCAAAAGCATTAGCAGGCAAACAGTTTCTTAAATCTGTTATAGCATCTCAAAGTGAAACGCCATATACGGAAATTTCGATAATGGAGCCGGGTGGCAACGAAACGGTACCAAATTTAACAGTGTTGAATTTTTGAGAATAAATTTAAACTTTATTCAATAGATAGATCGTGGAGGATGATGGATGAATTGAAACTACATACATATATGACATGTAAGCAAACATGTTAAATATTTCAAAGATTAAAGCAATTATTTTTTGTTTTCAATAAAACATTTTCTTAGGTGGGACATATTCAAAACGTCAGCTTATTTTCTTTAAAATTAAGATCTAAAGAAACAAATACATATAACCACATTTAACAAAAGGAGATTATTGTTAACTATTGAAACAGTGAAGCATTAACCACTTTTTTAACTTTATGGATAGTGCATATTTTCATTAAATTATTGTTTTACAGTAAAACTTGTCATATTGCTTAACTTTCAAATAGAATTGACTATTACATTTCTTAATTCATAAAAAAATTATTTTAAAAACTTTCTCCTCCATAAAACGACATATTTTATATAATTTTGCAGACTACAATGGCTTGGTATACTTCAAAAATTGGCGATCAGGAAAGTGGCGTTGAGATGCCTCACTCAGCCCGCAGCTTAGCCTCATCTATCAATGACGGTAGTACTCATTTTAATCTAAGTTCGCGTAGTTATGACACATCTAATAGCAGTGTAAGGTAAAGTACGGCAATAGTTCATCATTCATAAATAATTAAATATCATCTTTAGATATGTAAATGCTGCTGCATTTATAGAAAATAATGCCCCACAAAAAACAGATAATTCGAGTGCAGATAATACAAAATATTCAACAATGTCTGAAACCCATAGTGATATTGTTCCACCATTGGATATAAAGTCTGAAGAGAATTATCCCACAACAAGAGACTATACTTTTTCGTATCGTAAACATTGTGAAGTCGCTAAGATGGACTTAAAGCCGGATTTAGCTTATGAGACCTGGCTATCGGCTAAAAGGTATTGGTATATTATATGCACACATACAACTTTTTACATTTATATTGCATTTCTATTTAAAGAAAACTACTTTCTGACAAGGCTTTAAAACGTAAAGAGGCGGAAGAATTAAAACAAAAAGAAATTGAAGAACGTAAACGTCTAGCACAAGAAAAATATGAAAAATGGTTAGAGAAAAAGTCGCAGTGTTCTATAAATCAAGAATCCACTACCAGTACTTGTGTTAAACCGGTTACGAGTTTAGAAAATCGACCACGCCCTCAGGTTACAACCGAAGAGGCTCGAATGCGCTTAGCTGAATGGGAAAGAGCAAAACGTTTGGAAGAGGAACGTCGTCGTATGCTGAAAAGGCAAGAAGAGCAACGACGTCGCCAATTAGAGGAGCAACGACGTCAAATGGCAGCCGAAGCTTGGGAAAATTGGATAGCAAATGTTGATAAGAAACCAAAACCTGTACCATTGAATCGTGGCATATTCACTTTGCGCGGTACTGTATCAGATATATTTGTCAATCCCAATGAATGGAAACCGGTAATACCAATAGATCATGAAAATTAAATATGTATTATATATAACTCATAATATAATATTTATCAATAAATTCGCTTTTTATAGAATATTTTTCATTTGTCTTTTTTATAGAAAATTCTCTAATTTTTTTTTTTTGAAAATTTTCGAAAATAGTTATAAATTTCAAAAATAATTTTGAAAATTTCAATTTGTATTTCTTTTTTAGAAAAAAAACTCGTTTTTATAGAAAGTGTTCCAAAACATTAAATAAATATTTAGATTTTTGTAAAATTATTTATTAGTAATAAATTATTACAGCTATTTTATCAAATTTCTAAAACTAACAAACCTTTAACCAAACAACGTCCTTATCTTTGAAATGGATGCACTTGCATAGCCGACTTTATATTGGTCTTAATAGCCGAAGGAGCTTTGCCCAGTTGATTGACACCACCAGGACTGACCGAACTCATAGGCGCTGGTGGCCGTATGGCGGGAGGTACCATCATACTGCCAGGACCACCACCGGGTATTGACATGGGCATAGTCAATTTTAAGCCTTTACCCATACCAACTGCTGCCACCAGTGCATGAGTATCAGCCATACTACTCGTCTGCTGTATGCCAGCTCTCGATGAAGAGTCGATTTCCCAGTCTTCACGTTGTTTGCTAACTATTTCCAAGACATGAGACACAACTTTATTGTATTGAGCCACCTGTTTGCTGGCCGCTTCATTTGTCAGACTATTGGCTTTTTGTTCGTTTTGTAGCATTTTCTGTTCTGCCAGCGGAGCAGGTTTGGTACGCAAATAGTCTGGTACATTGTCATGTGAGAAAACTGGAACTCTTCCCTGAGTCAGATTCACTAAAATTTCATCTCTATCGGGTGATAGTATCAGTGGCAGAACAGTACGATTTCTTAGGGGAGGGCATATTTCTTTCGATAAGATTTTCGATAGACCGGTAAGCTGCATAAGATATTTTTAAAGATTTTTATAAAAAAAAATTATAAATTTAATTACAGTTTCCACTTACATGACTGGAGATTAAGGCAAAATTATCGAGAAATTGTGGCCAACTGATGGTTTCGTATTCCGTTTCCAATTTGTGTATCATGGCTCCAATGGACATTTTTAAATCATTTAAACGATTTAATACGGCATCCAGAGTGGCATCTAATTGTTTTTCTTCACGCGACATTTTCTTAATTAATTATTTTTTTATTTTTAAATTGTTTGATAAACAAGAACACAAATAATATTTTCTAGAGCAACAAAAACAAATTTCATGAAAAGTCAGTTTATAGAGTTGCCGGAGTATTTGAGTCTGTATAAAACGTGTTCTTACTGGCAACCTTTGTTATATTATTAAAACAGAGTTGTGTAACTTTATTAGTGTTGCCAACTAATATGTAATTACCAAATTGTTTATGCCGCCACTAAAGGTTAAAGCCTTTGCTAGCATTTTAAGTTTGAAACGGTTAAAATTTATAAATTTAACGAAAATAACAAAACAAATTTTTCTTGAAAAAGAAAATTTGAGAAAAATGTTCTCTAAATAAGAGAATTTTCTCGTAAATTTTCTATGAAGAAGAGAATTTTCTATAAAAAAAAATTTTTTCCAAAAATTTCTTATAAAAAAATTTTTCTTAAAATTTCTATATAATGAAAAATTTTGTAAAATTTTCTTTCAAAAAAATTTTTCTTTAATTTTTTTTAGAATTTTTTTTTAAAATATTAAAATTTTTTTTTTTCGTAAACTTTTACAAAATTTAAAGTATTCTAATTTATTGTACTAAGCAATCTACATATTCATCTTTAAATTGTCATATAAAAAGATTTTTAAATCAAATAATGCCATCAGTTGTTATTCAAATTTCGCAGTATTCACACCTACAAAGTGCGTTAAAAACGAATTTTTATTAAATTTTATTAATTTAATAAAAATATTTTTTTCCAACGAAAATATGTAATAATTGCAAAAACGTGTCAGTATAACTAAATGTTATATTAAAAAGCAAAAAAATAAAATAAATTACAATTCCAAATATATTCGAACAATAAAAACGATTACTAATATCCCAGTAAAGACAACAGCAGCAGCAACAAGTACAAGTAGCAAACTACAAGCAACATAAAGAACAACAACAGCAGCAATATTAAAATTATGAATAGTTTATTATTTTATACAATTTCTGTAATTTGTCTAATAATTTATAAACAACGTAAATGTTGGTACTTTATATGGCAACTAAATGGCTGGCGTGGCCTACTGCAACAACCCATATTATGGCTGTTGTTAATTATTTATCTGGAACCAAAAAGTTAAGTTTTAGAAACTTTCCCACTTGCCAAGTCATTATGACTTGATAAGTCATTCATAATTCAATTTACTCATATAACTCTGCTCAGCAATCTTAAGTTATCTTTAAATCCTCCTAGTCAACATCAGCCTCATCCCCATCATCCTGATTATGATCTTTATCTACCATACAGTGTTAGTCAATTAAATTTTGAAAAACTTTTTTATTTGTTTTTTCTTTTCATCTTTCCTGGTTACTACCATCCGACGACACAGGTATTATGAGCAGCATTCAACGTTGTCATAAATATTTTCAATTCCCTTTGGCCATTATTGTGTTTAACCGAATTTTGTTGTATGTTGATGATCCAGAGACTATGGAAAGTATCCTCACTGCACCAGAGTGTTTAAATAAGACATTTTTGCAAAATGGTTTCTATGCCAACAAGGGTTTATTACATGCCAAAGGTTAGTATTTCATGAATATTATACATGAATATGTATTTGTATATGTATGGGCTAGGACAGTATCAGTATCCTTAAATGTATGTTATATATGATATAGGGTTTTGCAGCAGAAGAAGTTATATTGACTATTTTGAACGTGTCACAATACAATTCTATAAAAAATAGAACTTTGTCCAAAAATTCTATAAAAAGAGAATTTTCTCGGAAATTTTGTATATAAAGAATTTTTTTCGAAAATGTTCAATAAAAAAAGAATTTTCTCGAAAATGTTCTATAAACAAAGAATTTTCTTGAAAATGTTCTATAAAAAGAGAATTTTCTCCAAAAACTTTCTATAAAAAGAGAATTTTCTCCAAAAACTTTCTATAAAAAGAGAATTTTCTCCAAAAACTTTCTATAAAAAGAGAATTTTCTTGAAAATGTTCTATAAAAAGAGAATTTTCTCGAAAATGTTCTATAAAAAGAGAATTTTCTCGAAAATGTTCTATAAAAAGAGAATTTTCTCGAAAATGTTCTATAAAAAGAGAATTTTCTCGAAAATGTTCTATAAAAAGAGAATTTTCTCGAAAATTTTCTATAAAAAGAGAATTTTCTCGAAAATTTTCTATAAAAAGAGAATTTTCTCGAAAATGTTCTATAAAAAGAGAATTTTCTCGAAAATGTTCTATAAAAAGAGAATTTTCTCGAAAATGTTCTATAAAAAGAGAATTTTCTCGAAAATGTTCTATAAAAAGAGAATTTTCTCGAAAATTTTCTATAAAAAGAGAATTTTCTCGAAAATTTTCAATAAAAAGAGAATTTTCTCGAAAATGTTCTATAAAAAGAGAATTTTCTTGAAAATGTTCTATAAAAAGAGAATTTTCTTGAAAATGTTCTATAAAAAGAGAATTTTCTCGAAAATTTTCAATAAGAAGAGAATTTTCTCGAAAATGTTCTATAAAAAGAGAATTTTCTCGAAAATGTTCTATAAAAAGAGAATTTTCTCGAAAATTTTCTATAAAAAGAGAATTTTCTCGAAAATGTTCTATAAAAAGAGAATTTTCTCGAAACTGTTTTATAAAAAGAGAATTTTCTCGAAACTGTTCTATAAAAAGAGAATTTTCTCGAAACTGTTCTATAAAAAGAGAATTTTCTCGAAACTGTTCTATAAAAAGAGAATTTTCTCGAAACTGTTCTATAAAAAGAGAATTTTCTCGAAACTGTTCTATAAAAAGAGAATTTTCTCGAAAATGTTCTATAAAAAGAGAATTTTTTCGAAAATTTTCTATAAAAAGAGAATTTTATTGAAAATTTTCTACAAAAAGAGAATTGTCCAAAAAAAGAATTTTCTTAAAAATTGAATTATGTCGAAAAATATTATGGGCTGGTCTCTGGACTAAACCATACTTTTTTCTATGAACTATACCATATTCTAGTCTATTGGTCAGGCCATAGTCTAGTCTATGGATAAGACTATAGTCAAGTCTACGGATAAGACTATAGTCTAGTCTATGGATAAGACCATAATTTGGTCTATGTATAAGACCATAATCTAGTCTATGGACTAGACCATAATCTTGTCTATGGTCTAATCTAGTCTATGGACTAGACCATAATCTAGTCTATGGACTAGACCAGACCAGAGTCTAGCCTATGGACCAGACCATAGTCTAGTCTATAGACCAGAACATACATAGTGTAGTTTATGGATCCGACACTAGTATTGTCTATAGATAAAACTATAGTCTCATTCTAATGGACCAGACTATATTTCTAGTCTATGAATTGGAGTATAGTCTAGCCTTAAGTCTATTCTATATAAAAATAAAAATCTTAAACGTAATACTGTTTGGAAAACCCAACTCACTTACACATACATACTGTATCCAGTTTCTCTAAAAACTATTACAATAAACAACTTCATAATCTGTATGTATAACTTCTGTTGCTGTGTTAAAAACTCATATCCTTAAAATCCTAATGCTTTGTTATTTATAAAATTCTTTATAAATCATCATCATGTCCATGTGGGAAAAACTACTAACTCGGAATAAAATATCAACAAAAAGATGAACAATGGAAAATACGCCGCAAACAACTAAATCCAGCTTTTAGTCATAATACTCTTGTTAGTTTCTTTGAAATTTTTAATCGTGTTTCTAATGAGTTGAAAGTAAAAATCTCTAAGGATTTGCTGGATTGCAAAGAAGTTAAATTTAAAAGTTTTGAAGATCTAATAACACGTGCTGTATTGGAGGTATCATGTTGTAAGTATATTTTGTTTGTTATGACAAAATTATATGTATATAAGAATTTGTTTTGATTTAAATTTTTCTCTTTAATATTAAGTAATTATTATTTTTTGTAGTTGTCAAGAAACCACTTGTTAAATTTTAATTAAAATTTTCATTATCTGTACAAAAAAAGGGGGTGGTTGCAAACAATAATTGTTTATTTTCTCTTTTTCAGTAACAACAATGGGGTTTGAAACGAATTTCCTACAAAATGATGAAAAGTTCATCGCTCAGTCTTATAGATAGTAAGTATGAAGTTTTGTTCAGTCAGATATTTTTTTATTTTTAATAAACTAATGTTTATAATTTTTTTTTTTTTGCCAACCAACCAATGGACATTCATGGCATTTCAACAACTTGAACTCGTTTATTTTCATTTTTATAATAAACATGCTGCATGTTCATCTTTAACATCTTGGTATTCTTGGTGTTTCCATGATGCAGTTTAATGGAACTAACTGCTTTGAGAATACTGAAGCCATGGTATCAAATTGACTTCATCTTTCGTTTGTTGGACAATGAAAACTATGAAAAATCGAAAAGAGCCAACAAGTTGGTAAAAGAGTTTGTGGCAAATGTAAGTTTTCATTTTATTTTTAATAAATTTTTGCATTTCATGTAGTATTACAGATAACAGTCTATGGACTAGAATGTGGTCTATAGTCTAGTCTATAGTCTAGTCTATAGTCTAGTCTATAGTCTAGTCTATAGTCTAGTCTATAGTCTAGTCTATAGTCTAGTCTATAGTCTAGTCTATAGTCTAGTCTATAGTCTAGTCTATAGTCTAGTCTATAGTCTAGTCTATAGTCTAGTCTATAGTCTAGTCTATAGTCTAGTCTATAGTCTAGTCTATAGTCTAGTCTATAGTCTAGTCTATAGTCTAGTCTATAGTCTAGTCTATAGTCTAGTCTATAGTCTAGTCTATAGTCTAGTCTATAGTCTAGTCAGTCTATAGTCTAGTCTATAGTCTAGTTTATAGTCTAGTCTATAGTCTAGTCTATAGTCTAGTCTATAGTCTAGTCTATAGTCTAGTCTATAGTCTAGTCTATAGTCTAGTCTATAGTCTAGTCTATAGTCTAGTCTATAGTCTAGTCTATAGTCTAGTCTATAGTCTAGTCTATAGTCTAGTCTATAGTCTAGTCTATAGTCTAGTCTATAGTCTAGTCTATAGTCTAGTCTATAGTCTAGTCTATAGTCTAGTCTAGTCTATAGTCTAGTCTAGTCTATAGTCTAGTCTAGTCATAGTCTAGTCTAGTCTATAGTCTAGTCTATAGTCTAGTCTATAGTCTAGTCTATAGTCTAGTCTATAGTCTAGTCTATAGTCTAGTCTATAGTCTAGTCTAGTCTAGTCTATAGTCTAGTCTATAGTCTAGTCTATAGTCTAGTCTATAGTCTAGTCTATAGTCTAGTCTATAGTCTAGTCTATAGTCTAGTCTATAGTCTAGTCTATAGTCTAGTCTATAGTCTAGTCTATAGTCTAGTCTATAGTCTAGTCTATAGTCTAGTCTATAGTCTAGTCTATAGTCTAGTCTATAGTCTAGTCTATAGTCTATAGTCTAGTCTATAGTCTAGTCTATAGTCTAGTCTATAGTCTAGTCTATAGTCTAGTCTATAGTCTAGTCTATAGTCTAGTCTATAGTCTAGTCTATAGTCTAGTCTATAGTCTAGTCTATAGTCTAGTCTATAGTCTAGTCTATAGTCTAGTCTATAGTCTAGTCTATAGTCTAGTCTATAGTCTAGTCTATAGTCTAGTCTATAGTCTAGTCTATAGTCTAGTCTATAGTCTAGTCTATAGTCTAGTCTATAGTCTAGTCTATAGTCTAGTCTATAGTCTAGTCTATAGTCTAGTCTATAGTCTAGTCTATAGTCTAGTCTATAGTCTAGTCTATAGTCTAGTCTATAGTCTAGTCTATAGTCTAGTCTATAGTCTAGTCTATAGTCTAGTCTATAGTCTAGTCTATAGTCTAGTCTATAGTCTAGTCTATAGTCTAGTCTATAGTCTAGTCTATAGTCTAGTCTATAGTCTAGTCTATAGTCTAGTCTATAGTCTAGTCTATAGTCTAGTCTATAGTCTAGTCTATAGTCTAGTCTATAGTCTAGTCTATAGTCTAGTCTATAGTCTAGTCTATAGTCTAGTCTATAGTCTAGTCTATAGTCTAGTCTATAGTCTAGTCTATAGTCTAGTCTATAGTCTAGTCTATAGTCTAGTCTATAGTCTAGTCTATAGTCTAGTCTATAGTCTAGTCTATAGTCTAGTCTATAGTCTAGTCTATAGTCTAGTCTATAGTCTAGTCTATAGTCTAGTCTATAGTCTAGTCTATAGTCTAGTCTATAGTCTAGTCTATAGTCTAGTCTATAGTCTAGTCTATAGTCTAGTCTATAGTCTAGTCTATAGTCTAGTCTATAGTCTAGTCTATAGTCTAGTCTATAGTCTAGTCTATAGTCTAGTCTATAGTCTAGTCTATAGTCTAGTCTATAGTCTAGTCTATAGTCTAGTCTATAGTCTATATCTAGTCTATAGTCTAGTCTATAGTCTAGTCTATAGTCTAGTCTATAGTCTAGTCTATAGTCTAGTCTATAGTCTAGTCTATAGTCTAGTCTATAGTCTAGTCTATAGTCTAGTCTATAGTCTAGTCTATAGTCTAGTCTATAGTCTAGTCTATAGTCTAGTCTATAGTCTAGTCTATAGTCTAGTCTATAGTCTAGTCTATAGTCTAGTCTATAGTCTAGTCTATAGTCTAGTCTATAGTCTAGTCTATAGTCTAGTCTATAGTCTAGTCTATAGTCTAGTCTATAGTCTAGTCTATAGTCTAGTCTATAGTCTAGTCTATAGTCTAGTCTATAGTCTAGTCTATAGTCTAGTCTATAGTCTAGTCTATAGTCTAGTCTATAGTCTAGTCTATAGTCTAGTCTATAGTCTAGTCTATAGTCTAGTCTATAGTCTAGTCTATAGTCTAGTCTATAGTCTAGTCTATAGTCTAGTCTATAGTCTAGTCTATAGTCTAGTCTATAGTCTAGTCTATAGTCTAGTCTATAGTCTAGTCTATAGTCTAGTCTATAGTCCTAGTCTAGTCTAGTCTAGTCTATAGTCTAGGTCTATAGTCTAGTCTATAGTCTAGTCTATAGTCTAGTCTATAGTCTAGTCTATAGTCTAGTCTATAGTCTAGTCTATAGTCTAGTCTATAGTCTAGTCTATAGTCTAGTCTATAGTCTAGTCTATAGTCTAGTCTATAGTCTAGTCTATAGTCTAGTCTATAGTCTAGTCTATAGTCTAGTCTATAGTCTAGTCTATAGTCTAGTCTATAGTCTAGTCTATAGTCTAGTCTATAGTCTAGTCTATAGTCTAGTCTATAGTCTAGTCTATAGTCTAGTCTATAGTCTAGTCTATAGTCTAGTCTATAGTAGTCTATAGTCTAGTCTATAGTCTAGTCTATAGTCTAGTCTATAGTCTAGTCTATAGTCTAGTCTATAGTCTAGTCTATAGTCTAGTCTATAGTCTAGTCTATAGTCTAGTCTATAGTCTCGTCTATAGTCTAGTCTATAGTCTAGTCTATAGTCTAGTCTATAGTCTAGTCTATAGTCTAGTCTAGTCTGTCTATAGTCTAGTCTATAGTCTAGTCTATAGTCTAGTCTATAGTCTAGTCTATAGTCTAGTCTATAGTCTAGTCTATAGTCTAGTCTATAGTCTAGTCTATAGTCTAGTCTATAGTCTAGTCTATAGTCTAGTCTATAGTCTAGTCTATAGTCTAGTCTATAGTCTAGTCTATAGTCTAGTCTATAGTCTAGTCTATAGTCTAGTCTATAGTCTAGTCTATAGTCTAGTCTATAGTCTAGTCTATAGTCTAGTCTATAGTCTAGTCTATAGTCTAGTCTATAGTCTAGTCTATAGTCTAGTCTATAGTCTAGTCTATAGTCTAGTCTATAGTCTAGTCTATAGTCTAGTCTATAGTCTAGTCTATAGTCTAGTCTATAGTCTAGTCTATAGTCTAGTCTATAGTCTAGTCTATAGTCTAGTCTATAGTCTGTCTATAGTCTAGTCTATAGTCTATAGTCATAGTTAAATTTCTCTGACTGTAAAAGCTCAAAACACCTGATATAAACCAGAAAAGAAAATCTCATATACACAGATTTTAATGTTTCATGGTCTTGTCGGTTTTTCCTCTTTCTTCTGCCAATTTAAAACTACAAAATTAAAAAAAAAAAACATGATACAAAAAATTTATTAGATAGTGCAACAAAAACATATTGAATGGCAACACAGACTTGAACTACACCGCCAGAAGGCAGACATCAAAAATACAACAAGTAATGTTGCAACTGCAACTAATACACGACAAGCAACTGAAGAAAATGTAGAAAATCATAATTTTACTGGCAAAAGAACGGCCGCAGCTGTCAATGATGCGTTAAAAAATAATATGGAAGAATTTTCATCTTTGCCGGAGTCAGATGCAAATGTTTTTATGCAAGAGCAACAAAAACATCGTATTTTTATTGATCAAATATTTTATTTGGCCCAGACTGGTAAATTGGCATTGGAAGATATTATGAATGAATCACAATCGATGGTTGTTGTGGTAAGTATCTTTTAGATTTGATTGTTATTTTATTACTCATATGATGTATTTGAAAGTTTGTATGAAAAGAAGTTGTAAAATGTTTTGAAGTTGAACTTAAAGTAAATTTTTCTGAATAAAATTTTTGAATTTATTTTAATTTAAAAAAAAAATCTATAAGAGAAATTTTCGAATATTTTCTATAAGAATAGAAATTTTTGAATATTTTCTATTAGAAGAGAAATGTTCGAAATTTTCTATAAAAAGATAAATACACATTCGAACATTTTCTATAATAAGTGAAATCTTCGAAAAATTTCTATAAGAATAGAAAATTTTCGAAATATCTTTATAAGAAGAGAAAATCTTCGAAAATTTTCTATAAGAAGAAAAAATCTTCGAAAATTTTCTATAAGAAGAGAAAATGTTCGAAAGTTTTCAATAAGAAGAATTTTCGAAAAATTTCAATGAGATGAGAAAATCTTCAAGGACTTTCTATAAGAAGAGAATTTTTTGAACAATATCTATAAAAGAAATTTTCGAAAAATTTCTATAAGAGAAGATGTTCGAAAATTCTCTCTAGAAGAGAAAATCTTCAAAAATTTCTATAAGAAGAAAATTTATCGAAAATTTTCTAGAAAAAGATAAATTTTCGAAAATATTCTATAAGAAGAGAAATTTTCGATTATATTCTATAGGAAAAGTAATTTTTGAAAATATTTTATAACAGAAAAGGAGAATTTTTCAAAAATTTTCTTTAAAAATATAATTTAGTCAAAATTTTATATAAGAAGACACATTTTTCAAAAATTTTCTATAAAAAGTGAAAAAGAATTTTTAACCCTTTAAACACATTTCGTAATTTTTGCCATGAAACCATTTCAACATTTCTGTGAAGATTTTTAATTTGTTTTTATTTCTGTTCTCATTTCATTTATCATTAATATTGACCTCTTTTACAATCATATTAACTTTCACTTTATGCTTTTTGTAAATTACATATTTGTATATCTGCTCTTCATTTTTTAAAATACGTTTTACTCTTTATGCCCTAAAAAAATCGTAGTCCTTTGAAACCGTATCGAGTTGCATTATTAACGCATTACTATGTTTGGCAATTAACCACGAATGTCAAATGAAATTACGTTACGAAATCCAACAAGTGTTGTTGTTGTCAAAGAATAAAACCAATAATAAAACGAAAATGACAACAGCAGCAGCAGCAACAACATCAATAAAACATATTAATGATACAAATGCAACAACCACAAATACAAAAACAAACTACCATGAAACATGTGCAAATACGATTGACGGAGATTTGGATTTCAATACGACAGATTGTGAAGGTGATGTGAATAATGATGATATACGAAGTAGTAATTTTGCTACTAGTAGTAGTGGTAGCAATACTAGAAGTAGCAATAGTGGTAATGGCAGTAGTGGTTATAATGATTCTCTTGATAGCGATGATGATGAGAATGAGATGTTGAATGATTGTGATGTGAAAGTAACCATAGAACATTTACTGAATATGCCATACCTTGACATGATTATAAATGAGTCGTTACGTTTATTGACAACGGTTCCCATGAATTTACGTAATGCCAGTGCAGATTTTCAATTGAATGTAATACAACGTGACAAATGTACTTGTGCATTGAGCAACAACAAAAATACTTCTACTAGCTGCAGTTGTCGTCATGTAGTTGTACCCAAAGATACTATGATTGCATTGGATATATTTAACATGCAACGTAATGAAAAGTATTGGGGTGCAAATGCTTTGAAATTCTATCCGGAAAATTTTTCAAAAAAACATCAGCCACAACAACAATATCGAAATGAAGAGAAAATTGAAGATGAAAATGAAATGAAATTGCATGAAACTTCTATATCATCGTCAGCAGGAGTAGTGGCAACATCGAGACATTCATATGCATTTGTACCATTTTCAAAAGGATTACGCACTTGTATAGGTGAGTAATTACATACATATGTATGTATATTAATACTAGGGAGGGGTTTTTTGTATAAAAATTTCAATTTTGAAAAACTGTTTTTGAGAATTTGCTATAAAAGGAGAACTTTCTCTTGTAATTTTTATGAAATAAGAATTTTCCCTAAAATTTTCTATCAAATGAGAATTTTCTCGAAAAGTTTCTGTAAAAAAAGAGAATATTCTCGACAATTTTCATAAAAAGAAGATTTTTTTGAAAATTATCAATTAATAATAGTTTCTCTATTATTTATTGATAATTTTTCACGAAATGAAAAGATATTTTTCTCTAAAATTTCTATAGAAAGAGAATTCCCCTGAAAGTTGTCTATAGAATGAGAATTTCCTCGAATTTATAGCAACAAAAAAAAAATTCCCTCGAAAGTTGTGTCTAGAAAAAGAATTCTCTCTAAATTGTCTATAGAAGCAGAATTTTCTCAAAAATTTTTTATAAAAAGAGAATTCTCTCGAAAATTTTCTATAAAAATAGAATTTTCTCGAAAATTGTCTATAAAAAGAGAATTTTCTCCAAAAATGTTCTATAAAAAGAGAATTTTCTCGAAAATTTTCTATAAAAACAGAATTCTCACGAAAATTTTCTATAAAAAGAGAATTCTCCCGAAAATTTTCTATAAAAAGAGAATTCTCCCGAAAATTTTCTAAAAGAGAGAATTTTCCCGAAAATTTTCTAAAAAAAGAGAATTTTCTCAAAAACTTTCTATAAAAAAAGAGAATTTTCTCAAAAACTCTCTATAAAAAGCTGAATTTTCTCGAAAAACTTCTATAAAAAGGAGAATTTTCTCGAAAATTTTCTATAAGAAAGTGAATTTTCTCGAAAAATCTCTATAAAAAAGTGAATTTTCTCGAAAAATTTCTATAAAAAAGTGAATTTTTTCGAAAAATTTCTATAAAAAAGTGAATTTTCCCGAAAAATTTCTATAAAAAAGTGAATTTTCCCGAAAATTTTCTATAAAAAAGTGAATTTTCCCGAAAATTTTCTATAAAAAAGTGAATTTTCCCGAAAAATTTCTATAAAAAAGTGAATTTTCCCGAAAAATTTCTATAAAAAAGTGAATTTTCCCGAAAAATTTCTATAAAAAAGTGAATTTTCCCGGAAAATTCTCTATAAAAAGTGAATTTTCCCGGAAAATTCTCTATAAAAAGTGAATTTTCCCGAAATATTCTCTATAAAAAGAGAATTTTCTCGAAAATTTTCTATAAAAAGAGAATTTTCTCGAAAATTTTCTATAAAAAGAGAATTTTCTCGAAAATTTTCTATAAAAAGAGAATTTTCTCGAAAATTTTCTATAAAAAGAGAATTTTCTCGAAAATTTTCTATAAAAAGAGAATTTTCTCGAAAATTTTCTATAAAAAGAGAATTTTCTCGAAAATTTTCTATAAAAGAGAATTTTCTCGAAAATTTTCTATAAAAAGAGAATTTTCTCGAAAATTTTCTATAAAAAGAGAATTTTCTCGAAAATTTTCTATAAAAAGAGAATTTTCTCGAAAATTTTCTATAAAAAGAGAATTTTCTCGAAAATTTTCTATAAAAAGAGAATTTTCTCGAAAATTTTCTATAAAAAGAGAATTTTCTCGAAAATTTTCTATAAACGGGGAATTTTCTCGAACATTTTCTTTAATAAATAATTTTCTTTCAAAAATAGAATTTTCTGAAAATTTTCTTTAGGAAACAGAATTTCTCGAAAATGTTCTTAAAAAAAAGAATTTTCTTGAAAATTGTCTATAAAAAAAAAGAATTTTCTTGAAAATTTTCTATAAAAAAGAGAATTTTCTTGAAAATTTTCCACCAAAAATAGAATTTTTTTGAAAATTTTCTACAAAAAAGAAATTTTATAGAAATTTTTCAAGAACATTTTTTATAAAAAAGAGTATTTTCTCAAAAAATTTCTATAAAAAACAGAATTTTCTCGAAATTTTAAAAAAAAACCAACATTTTTTTCAAAAAATGTTTATATAAAAGAGTATTTTTCCTAAAAATTCCTATAAAAAAGAGAATATTCTCGAAAAATGTCTATAAAAATAGAATTTTTTCGAAAATTTTCAATAAAGTGAGAATTTTCTCGAAAATTTTTTATAAGAAGAGAATTTTCTCCAAAATGTTAAAAAGAGAAAAAGATAAATTTTCGGAAAAGAGACATTTTCGAAAATTGTCTCTAAAGAAGGAAATATTTGAAAATTTTCTTTAAGATGAGATATTTTTGCAAAATTTCCCTAAAGAGAACATTAAAAACCATATCCATCCTATTGAAGTCTGCATGATAAAGAAACATATTGACTATAAGTTTATAAGTTTTCGAAATGGCCAAGTTTATGTGCATGGAGTAAGTGTTTTTAAGTATGTATGCATTCTTGTAGAAACTATCCTTTTTAGTAGTAGTTGTTCATTTGCTTTAGTGGCTTTAATTTGAAACTAATATATTCTTTGCTAAGAACAGATTTGTAATTAAAACACAAAAATTCACCTTAGTCATAAAGAAGCTGGTAAAAGCAAATGATGAGCAATCATAATAGTTAAAAGGTATAACTAGAGCTTTTGAAAAATATAAATAGAATCTTTGAAAATTTTTAATCTACTGTTCAGGTCTAGACATTTTTAATATTTTTAAAAATTAATTGTATTTTCTTTTACTATAAAACCCCTAAACATATTTCTTATTCTAGATTGTTTTCTTTTGCTTTTCTTCTCTTTATAAAAAGGTTATCGTTACAGCATCTACTTGTCGAAAATTGTTTTGATAAAATTAATTTCTTCCTTTGAGTTTACAACCAACATAAAGCTGGAGGACTTACAATGTTATGAGGGCGTTTCTTTAAAATTTTCCAATGCCGACAAGATTAATTTTCAAATAAAGCCAGTTGGCTGAACACAATGTATAAGAGGAACAACAACAACAATTAATTTATGTTGTTGTTAAATCTAATTAGTAATAATTGTAAATTAATTAATTAATGGTGGTGGTGCAGTTTGATGTTTATACATAAATTAATTAATGGTTGTTGTATAGTAAAATATATAAAATACTTATTAAATTTTTGTAATTATACATATTTTTTGTCTAATAAAGAAAATTGTAAAGTTTATAAAGAAAATTTAATTGATGAGTTGTAAATTGGATGAAGAGGTTTATAAATTGAAAATATTTTTTGGTTTGAAGTGTATAGTACTTGTTAAATATATGAAAAAGAAAAATATTTATTGAAAAACTTAAATATGTAAAATATAATAAAAACATATTTAATTGAAAGCATATTTGCAATATTGAGTTATTTTATCCATTTTAGAAAAAATTAAATTTATTTAATTTTAATCAAATAAAGCAATATTATTCTTATTCTTATTTGCCCTGTTCCTCCTCTTTAATCTACCACCGACCAAGATCCCTCTTACTTTATTTTATAACTAGGCGACCCACACGTTTTTACTTGCATCATCTAAATCGTTACATTTTCCTCTAATCGAAAATAATTAATTAATTTGACCCAATTTACTTTGTAAAATGTGGTATGCAAAATTGCTTGCTTTTTAACGCTGAAATCCCTCAACACATGCCTGAACGATTTTTAATTGCAGTAAAAATAGCCATTTATGAAACAGTAACTGCAACAGCAGCAGTAGTAGCCACAACGACTTTTGATTTTGAGGCTGAGAAATAAAAAATCACATACACATACATATGTACGTACATAAACATAAATTTAAGGAGTACAGCTGTATGCAAAACATTATATTGCACCTCGTGGCGTATGATGTTTATTATAAGCGGAACATTACTCATACCTATAAGTGAACGCATAAACGTGTGAATAAATGTTATTTAGCAACTTTTCGAAAACAACTATAAACATTAAGGTAATCGGTAAAAAAAACAAAAACTTTATAAGAAGAGAAATTTCTCGAAAATTTTCTATAAAAGAAATTTTTCTATAAAAAGAAAATTTTCTCCAAAAATTTTTTATAAAAAGAGAATTTTCTCCAAAAATTTTTTATAAATAGAGAATTTTCTCCAAAAATTTTCTATAAAAAGATAATTTTCTCGAAAATTTTCTATAAAAAAGAGAATTTTATCGAAAATGTTCTATAAATAAAAGTATTTTCTCGAAAATTTTCTATAAAAAACTGAATTTTCTAAAAAATTTTCTATAAAAAAGAGAATTTTCTCAAAAATGTTCTATAAATAAAAGTATTTTCTCAAAAATGTTCTATAAATAAAAGTATTTTCTCGAAAATTTTCTATAAAAAACTGAATTTTCTCGAAAATTTTCTATAAATTCATCAAAAAGAGAATTTTAACAAAAAATTTCTATAAAAAAGAGAATTTCCTCGAAAATTTTCTATAAAAAGAGAATTTTCTTGAAAATTTTCTATAAAAAGAGAATTTTCTCGAAAATTTTCTATAAAAAAAAATTTTATGGAAAATTTTCTATAAAAAATAAATTTATAGATAATGTTTTATAAAAAGAGAATCTTCTCGAAAATTTTCTAAAAAGAGAATTTTCTCCAAAATTTTCTTTAAAAAGAGAATTATCACCAAAAATTTTCTATAAAAAGAGAATTTTCACCAAAAATTTTCTATAAAAAATAAATTTATAGATAATGTTTTATAAAAAGAGAATTTTCTCGAAAATTTTCTTTAAAAAGAGAATTATCACCAAAAATTTTCCATAAAAAGAGAATTTTCACCAAAAATTTTCTATAAAAAGAGAATTTTCTCCAAAAATTTTCTATAAAAAGAGAATTTTCTGCAAAAATTTTCTATAAATAGAGAATTTTCTGCAAAAATTTTCTATAAATAGAGAATTTTCTCTAAAAATTTTCTATAAATATAGAATTTTCTCTAAAAATTTTCTATAAAAAGAGGATTTTCTATAGAAAGAGAATTTTCTCGAAAATTTTTTATAAAAAGTGAATTTTCTCGAAAATTTTCTATAAAAATAGAATTTTCTCGTAAATAGAATTTTCTATAAAAATAGAATTTTCTCGAAAATTTTCTATAAAAAGAGAATTTTCTCGAAAATTTTCTATAGAGAAAGAATTTTCTCGAAAATTTACTGTAAAAAGTGAATTTTCTCGAAAATGTTCTATGATAAGAGAATTTTCTCGACAATTTTCTATAAAAAGGGAATTTTCTCAAAATTTTTCTATAATAAGAGAATTTTCTCGAAATTTTTCTATAAAAAGAGAATTTTCTCGATAATTTTCTATACAAGGAGAATTTTCTCTAAAAATTTTCTATAAAAAAAGAAAATTTCTCTTTTGTTATAAAAATAGAATTTTCTCCAAAAATTTTCTATAAAAAGATTTCTTAAAGAATTTTCTATAAAAACAGTATTTTCTCTAAAAATTTTCTATAAAAAGAGAATTTTCTCCAAAAATTTGCTTTAAAAAGAGAATTTTCTCTACATTTTCTATAAAAATAGAATTTGATAAAAAGAATTTTGTCAAAACAGAATTTTTCCAAACACAAAATTTTATCAAAAACTTTTCGTAAAAAAGAGAATTTTCTCTACAATTTTCTATTGAAAGAAAATTTTTTCAACAATTTTCTGTAGAATAGAATTTTCCAGATAATTTACTCGACAATTTCTCGAAATTTTCTGGGATCAGACTAACCAACGTGCGGTATGTTGAGTTATTCATTCATGTGCGTAATGTATTTTATTTCGCAGAATGTTGATGTTGTTGCTGGTGTTGGTGATGTTTGGTATAATCAGTTTTTGTTAACCTAATTAAATACGCTTGTGGAATAAAGAAATTGTAAATGCTAAACAGTAGAACCAACCAACAAACAATTTAAAGAAACACAAATAAAAAAGTTTTTTAGGAATAAAAAAGAATAATTGTCTTAGAATATAAATTAATTAAAAGAATCGTTTGAAGAAATTCTATATCGTACCAATAAAAATTTGAATTATATATAACATTTTCCCAATTTCAGCCCACTGTAGAAGCAGTCAACTCTTTGGTGGGCCACATCGTAAAAACAGAGTTTAATTAACCTCTTTATTGTATTACATCTGTATATTACATAAATTAAATATGCACATGCAACTTTTCTGATGGCAGTGTTATTCCTGCCACCTACTATCACCGTTCTTGCCACAGTATACTGTGCCGTGTTGCGAACGAAAAGACAGTTCTCTTTAAATGGCTGCAAGTTAAGACATTAATGTTTAAATTGTATACATGTCAGTGTGATATGTATGTCATACAATTATTAATACGAATATTCAGTTTATAGTTTACACTTTAAACTTTATACACTCGATAATTTTATTTTAATATTTGCAGATCAAAAGCGAAAAAAAATGAAGAAATAAAATGTTAAAACTATTTTTTTAACGCAACACATGCCATGTGATGAACACTTGCATACACGTGTCATTAATGGTGGCAAGCAAACGAGCAGTTGTTTAAATTGAATGAAGGGAAGTGGAAAATATATAAATAATTACATAATTTAAACGTTAATTACAATTATCCGTTTGGGTGAGAGAGTGTGTTAGTGTGGAAATACGGGGTAACCAAACAAAAAATTCAAGAGAGAAAATTTTCGAAAATTTTGTAACAAAAGAGAAATTTTGCGAAAATTATTTATAATAAGAGAAATTTTCCGAAATATTTTCATAAAAAGTGAAATTTCCGAAAAACATTTTCTATAAAAAGGGAAATTTATTCTAAAAGGAGAATTTCTGAAAAATGGTTTTTATAAAAAAGGAAATTTCCGAAAAATTTCTATAAAAACAGAAATTTTCCGAAAAATTTTAATAGAAAAAAAATTTCCCGAAAATTTTCTATAAAAAAGGAAATTTCCCGAAAAATTCTGTAAAAAGAGAAATAATTTTCCCTAAAAGAGAAATTTACCGAAAATTTTCTATTAAAAAGGGGAATTTCCCGAAAATTTCTATAAAAAGAGAAATTTCCCGAAAAATTTTATAGAACGTGAAATTTCCCGAAAATTTCCTATTGAAAGGTAAATTTCTATAGAAAGAGACATTTCCCGAAAAATTTCTATAAAAAGAAAAGTTTCCCGAAAATTTTCAATAAAAAAGGAAATTTCCCAAAAATTTCTGAAAAAGAGAAATAAATTTCCTAAAAATTCCTTAAAATGGGAAATTTCTATTAAAAATTTCTATTTGTATAGAAAGAGAAATTAGCCGAAAATTTCCCATAAAAAGAGAAATTTCTCGAAAATTTCCATGACAAGAGAAATTTCCCGAAAATTTTCTATTAAAAAGGGAAATTTCCCGAAAATCTCTATAGAAAGAGAAAATTCCTAAAAATTTTTATAGAACGACAAAATTCCTATAGAAAAGTAAATTTTCCGAAAACTTCCTATAAAAAAATAAATTCCCCGAAAATTTCCTATAAAAAGGGAAATTTTCTGCAAAATTTCTATAGAAAGAGAAATTCTCCGAAAATTTCTATTGAAAGAGAAATTTCTCGAAAATTTTCTACAAAAAGAGAAATTTCCCGAAAATTTCCTATAAAAAGAGAAATTTCCCGAAAATTTCCTATAAAAAGAGAAATTTCCCGAAAATTTCCTATAAAAAGAGAAATTTCCCGAAAATTTCCTATAAAAAGAGAAATTTCCCGAAAATTTCCTATGAAAATGGAAATTTCCCGAAAATTTCCAATGGAAAGATAAATTTACCGAAAATTTTCTATTAAAAAGGAAAATTTCTCGAAAATTTCTATAGAAAGAGAAATTAGCCGAAAATTTCCCATAAAAAGAGAAATTTCTCGAAAATTTCCATGACAAAGAAATTTCCCGAAAACTTTCTATTAAAAAGGGAAATTTCCCGAAAATTTCTATAAAAAGAGAAAATTCCCAAAAAATTTTATAGAACGAGAAATTTCCTATAGAAAGGTAAATTTCCCGAAAACTTCCTATAAAAAAATAAATTCCCCGAAAATTTCCCATAAAATTTCCTATAAAAAGGGAAATTTTCTGCAAAATTTCTATAGAAAGAGAAATTTTCCGAAAATTTCTATTGAAAGAGAAATTTCTCGAAAATTTTCTAGAAAAAGAGAAATTTCACGAAAATTTCCTATAAAAAGAGAAATTTCCCGAAAATTTCCTATAAAAAGGGAAATTTCCCGAAAATTTTCTATTAAAAAGGAAAATTTCTCGAAAATTTTCTATTAAAAAGGAAAATTTCTCGAAATTTTCCTATAAAAAGAGAAATTTCTCGAAAATTCCTATAGAAAGAGAAATTAGCCGAAAATTTCCATGACAAGAGAAATTTCCCGAAAATTTTCTATTAAAAAGGGAAATTTCCCGAAAATTTCTATAAAAAGAGAAAATTCCCAAAAATTTTTATAGAACGAGAAATTTCCTATAGAAAGGTAAATTTCCCGAAAACTTCCTATAATAAAATAAATTCCCAGAAAATTTCCTATAAAAAGGGAAATTTCCAGAAAATTTCCTATAAAAGAGAAATTTCCCGAGAATTTCCTATAAAAGAGAAATTTCCCGAAAATTTCCTATAAAAGAGAAATTTCCCGAAAATTTCCTATAAAACGAGAAACTTCCTAAAAATTTTCAAGAAAACGAGAAATTTCCCGAAAATTTGTATAGAAAGAAAAATTTCACGAAAATTTCTATAGAAAGAGAAATTTCCCGAAAATTTCCTATAAAAATAAAAATTTAAATTTTGAAAATTGAACTCCCTATTATAAAACTATATTCATATTAATTTGCATACATTTATTTATGTGATAATGATAATAATGTAGCAATAACCATTTTTTTAACAATTAAATGTAATTTATTAGCACAAAAAAGGAAATCATATTAATAACTAAAAATAATAATTGGAGTTAATATGTTTAAAGTTGTTAATAAAAGCAAATAAAAAAAACATAAATAATTAATGTAACAATACTGGCAACTCCATGACAACTAAAGTATTTATTTGTGGTTTTGAAAAAATATGCATAAATAAAGATATAAATTAATAAACACACTTTAAACAGATTTTACATTTAAATCACGTTAAACAAAATTAAAGCAAATTTATCTTTAGGATTAGCTTAAAATTTAAATAAAAATAGAAAATAAAAAGAAAATAAAATAATCTAATTAATTATTAAACTATTGAGCTGAAATTAATAACCTTTACTATACCCCATAAAAGGAAAATTCTGAAATGATTATAAATTTATCACATTTGACATTTATCGTAATCAAATGTCATATTACTTATATATTTCACACCCTTAAAAGAAAGCGTTTAACTATTCACCATTTCGTTTATATTATTCTTTCGCAAGTATTGAATATTTCTTTTTATTGTTTTCTTGCTCTTTTGTTGTCATCAACGTCAGTATCAATGTCAATAATGGCGTTAATGATATTAAATTCAAATACAGCAGCAGACCCACCAACCACCAGCACAATTTTCATTACAACTATTTTGTATTTTTTTTTTTTCAAACAAACTTCTTACTTACAACAAGTAAGAGTGTTATATTCGGCTATGCCGAATCTTATATACCCACCATCAAACCTCGTTTGACTCGAATGAAACTTACTTATGTCGAATTTCATCTATATACTCGTATATTTAGGCCAGTTATAAGCGTTAAAGTAATTTTCTGAAGGGGACCATATATAGGGGGGTAGGGTCAATTATGGGTCGATCCTCATAAAATTTGGTAGATAGAATTTGGTTCGTATTAAATTTATTTGTGTCGAATTTCATCGCTACACTCGTATTTTTAAACCATTAATGAGCGTTGCAGTCATTTTCTGAAGGGGACCTTATATGGGGAGTAGGGTCAATCATGGACCGATCCTCATAAAATTTTTTAGATAGATTTTGACTCGTATGAAACTTACTTATGTCGAATTTCATCTATATACTAGTATTTTTAAGCCAGTAATGAGCGTTAAAGTCATTTTCTGAAGGGGACCTTATATGGGGGGTAGGGTCAGTTATGAACCGATCCTCATAAAATTTCGCAAATTGATTTTGGATCATAAGAAACTTACTTATGTCGAATTTCATCGCTATATTCGTATTTTTAAACAAGTTATGGCTGTTAAAGCTGCTTTTCGAGGGGCCACTTGTATGGGGGCTATCCGAAAACGTGGACCGATATTGCCCATTTTCAATACCAAACAAACCTTACCTATAAGAAATATTTATGTG